>NW_011494504.1:407697-409598 GCF_000754665.1 Bison bison bison
TTAACTTATATGCAGAATACATCATGAGAAACGCTGGACTGGATGAAGCACAAGCTGGAACCAAGATTGCTGGGAGAAATATCAATAACCTCAGATATGCAGATAACACCACCATTATGGCAGAAAGTGAAGAACTAAAGAGCCTCTGTATGAAAGTCAAAGAGGAGAGTGAAAAAGTTGGCTTAAAACTCAACATTCAGAAAACTAAGATCATGGCATCTGGTCCCATCACTTCATGGCAAATAGATGGGGAAACAGTGGAAACAGTGACAGACTTCATTATTCTAGGCTCCAAAATCACTGCAGATGGTGACTGCAGCCATGAAATTAAAAGACACTTACTCCTTAGAAGAATAGTTATGACCAACCTAGACAGCATATTAAAAAGCAGAGACATTACTTTGCCGACAAAGGTCCATCTAGTCGAAGATATAGTTTTCCAATAGTCAAGTATGGGTGTGAGAGTGGACTATAAAGAAAGCTGAGCACTGAAGAATAAATGCTTTTGAACTGTGGTGTTGGAGAAGACTCTTGAGAGTCCCTTGGACTGCAAGGAGATCCAACCAGTCCATCCTCAAGGAAATCGGTCCTGGATGTTATTGGAAGGACTGATGCTGAAGCTGAAACTCCAACACTTTGGCCACCTGATGTGAAGAACTGACTCATTGAAAAAGACCCTGAAGCTGGGAAAGATTGAAAGTGGACGAACAGGATAATAGAGGATGAGATGGTTGGATGGCATCACCAATGCAGTGGGCCTAAGTTTGAGTAAGCTCTTCAGGTTGGTGAGGAACAGGGAAGCCTGGTGTGCTGCAGTCCATGGGGGTCGCAAAGAGTCAGACATGACTGGGTGAAGAACTGAGCAAAAATTCTGCTATTATCCTGTGAAAGCAAGAATGTGTCATTCTCAAACCCACCTAGGAAAACAGTGCGTGTTTGAGAAAACACATGAGTGCTGAATCTCTCCTCACTACTGTCATTTTGGGTCGCCAGCTCCTGAATTTTCTGAAGAAGCACTGTGTTTGGATCTCCTTACTGAGATCTCCTAGATCAACCATCTAGAAGATGTTCATCTCCTAGAACAACCTAGGTTTAAAATGCACTGTATGGTATGGCAGTCACCACACAGTGAGCAACCAGTTCACACCATGTCCTTCGTAGAAAAGTTCTGTTGTTTCCAAGTGTGTAATCTCAATTCTTGGACCCGGCAAGGAAATACACTGAGTGTGAACTTGCCAATTGGGGACGGCTGGCAAAAACTGTGTGGTCACCTTGTTAAAGTGAGAATGTTTCACTTTCAAACCCACCTGGAAAGACTCTTTGGGTACCAATTCTCTCTTTACCACAGTCAATTCTTAGTTGCAAGCAAATGAATTTTCTGAATGAAACACTGTACTTGATCAGGGAAGAAAAAGAAATAAAAGGAATTCAGATTGGAAAAGCAGAAGTAAAACTCTCACTGTTTGCAGATGACATGATCCTCTATATAGAAAACCCTAAAGACACCACCAGAAAATTACTAGTGGTTACTTTAATTAGAGCTAATCATTAATTAATTAAATGTAAGCAATTAAAAATTAGAGCTAATCAATGAATATAGTAAAGTTGCAGTATATAAAATTAATACACAGAAATCCCTTGCATTCCTATACACTTTTGTTGCTGTTGCTAAGTTGCTTCAGTCGTGTCCGACTCTGTGCGGCCCCATAGACAGCAGCCCACCAGGCTCCCCCGTCCCTGGGATTCTCCAGGCAAGAACACTGGAGTGGGTTGCCATTTCCTTCTCCAATGTATGAAAGTGAAAAGTGAAAGTGAAGTTGCTCAGTCGTGTCCGACTCTTCGTGACCCCATGGATTGCAGCCTACCAGGCTCCTCCGTACATGGGATTTCCCAGGCAAGAG
>NW_011494505.1:0-1562 GCF_000754665.1 Bison bison bison
CCCCCCTGCCAATGCAGGAGATGCAGGAGACATAGGTTCACCCTGCATTGGGAAGATGCCCTGAGGAAGAAATAGCAACATACTCCAGTATTCTTCTCCTGGAAAGTTCCATGGACAGAGGAGCCTGGTGGGCTACCGTCCATGAGATCACAAAGAGTCAGACATGACTGAGTGACTGAGCATTCATGAATGAATGAACGGATGAGAATATATTTTTTTAACTTAAATCAACCAGCTCTGCTGGTTCAAATCCAGCTCTGGAACATATAAATTTTTCTGAGTTTTCACAAACTACCTAACATCTTTGCCCTCCTGTCCTGTATAACACAGGGAAAATTGCTATCATCATTATTCCCTTCCCTCTTTGATATGTGTGAAATGACTCTTTTAGGAGCTTGGTAATCAAAGAGCTCAGACTCCATACATTTCTTCAGCAAGGATCCTGAAACCTAATAGCTTTCTGCTTCATTGCTTGCAGAGTGACATGAAATAGGAACTCTGCTTTGGGACAGAAGAATATGGAATTTGTAGGAGGGACAGACTCTAGCCCAGCTCAGTCAAAGCATCAAACCAGAGAGGTCTCACAACTGCCTGGAGGGAGGGCAACTAACCTTCATTCTGAATCAGAAATGACAGGACTCTGTTTCCTGCTCCTTTGACGCCTGAAATGCCTCACTATACTGTTCTGCGGGGCTAGGATGACCCAGTGACCACAAGTTACCTTCAGGGGGCTCTCTCTTCCCATGCTCTTAAGCTCAAGCTCAGCATTTGGGTTAAGAGCAAGGATTACATGTGTTCCCCATCCTGAAACCCCCTCCCACCTCCCTCCCTGTACCATCCCTCTGGGTCATCCGTGTACACCCATGGCGGATTCATGTTGATGTATGGCAAAACCAATATAATACTGTAAAGTAATTAGCTTCCAATTAAAATAAATAAATTTATATTTTAAAAAAAGAGCAAGGATTACGAACCCAGGAGAATATTATTAGAATGTTGGCTTTCTCACCACCCCTATGGCTTTGAAGTATTCATTTACTTCTCCAGATCTCCATTTTCCTCTTTTTTATGTTCTGCAGATGAATCCTTGTGCATGTTAAATGGTGCATCTGCTATGGACAAAGTATGATAATTTCTCCAAAAGCTAAAAGTGGATTCATTTAATATATGATCCATTCACCCTATGGGTGTATACCCAAAATAACAGAACAGAGATTCTCAAAGAAATATTTGTACACACATATTCAAAAGAGAATTATCACAATAGCTGAAAGTTGGAAGCAACCCAAATGTCCTTCCACAAAGAATGGATAAACACAGTGTGGTCTGTATATACAGTGAAATATTATGCAGCCTTAAAAAGACAGGAAACTCTGATGTGTACTACAAGGTGGAGGAAACCTGAGGATATTATGTTAAGTAACCTAAACCAGTAACAAGAAGACAAATACTGCATGATTTCACGTCTATGAACCTCCGAGAGTTATCCAATTATAGAGACAGAAAGCAGAAAGGTGATCTTCCAGGGGCTGGGATGAAGGGGGAAGTGGAGAGTTATTGTA
>NW_011494505.1:3994-5872 GCF_000754665.1 Bison bison bison
CCCTTCTCATGACATCCATGCTAACATTTCCTGCAAGATAAGTTTCCCTTCCCAGACATCAGAGTCCTGCTGTCTTGCTGTCTATGTCCTAAGTCTGTCTCTTTTGAAACCTTGAAGGAGTACACCCTGTCATGTGTGAGTATATTCTCTGGATGAGGCATAAGACTGTTCTGGAAACCATGCTTCAGTGGGACACTTCTGAGAATTCCCTGGCAGTACTCTGTGCTTCCACTGCAGTGGGCATGGGTTCAGTCCCCGGTTTGAGAACTAAGGACCCTCCACCCTCCCCTCCTTCTTCATGCCATGCAGCAGGGCCTAAAAAAAAAAGAAAAAGAAAGAAAGAAAACCAGAGCAGTTCTTCAGAGTTATTTAAGTGGTTGCCTCCCAGGCTATAGTGCTCAGCTTGGCTCAAATAAAACACTTTTATTCCTGTTAGATTGTTTATTGATTCTTTCCATGGACACTTGAACTCATTTGATCATAAAGGACCATGAGACGTGTGGGCTGTAAGACTTGGGACCCGACTTACAACCCTGCTCCCTCCCAGTCCTCTTGCTGGATACCCACTGTCTACACATGACCTGAGACACTCCAGTGTGGGGGGACACACAAGTCCAGCTGGACCCCAACCAGAAGAAGGGGAGCTTAGGCTCTGATGTTAATTCAAGCAACACAAACATGGAGTAAGCATCTCATGTGCACCCAGCCTTGCACAAAAGGATGGAAGAGGGTAAAGGGGATGTGACTTGATCTGCTTCTTCAGGGAGCTATGTTTGCTGGGAGAGCTGAGCACAGAGACAGAGAAGGAAAATGATGTAAGAGATCAGGAGCTCTGCTCCTCCTGGAAGGAAAGCCCAAGAGTGAGAGGGGAATGTTGCAGTTTTGGAGGATGATAGTGAAGTGGTGACTAGATTCTGACCCAAGTCAAGTGACCCACATGCTAAAACACTGGGCACAAACCAGTAAAGTGAAGTGCAAGTCTCTCAGTTGTGTCCTACTCTTTGCGACCCCATGGACTATGCAGTCCATGGAATTCTCCAGGCCAGAATACTGGAGTGGGTAGCCTTTTTCTTCTCAAGGGGATCTTCCCAACCCAGAGACTGAATCCAGGTCTCCTGCATTGCAGGCGCATTCTTAACCAGCTGAATCACAAGGGAAACCCAAGAATGCTGGAGTGGGTAGCCTATCCCTTGTCCAGAGGATCTGCCTGATCCAGGAATTGAACCGGGGTCTCCTTCATTACAAGTGATTCTTTACCAACTGAGCTACCAGGGAGCAAAAGGAGACATAAATGCTTGACTGACTCTCACATTAACTTTTTTTTTTTTTAACATTGAAGTATAGTTGATTTATAATATTGTAAATTTAAAAAAAAAACAGCCACACAAGATGAAATGAAGTGGCTTAACCTATTCCAGAAAGTTTTAGTTCATTGAGTGAAGACGCACTTGAATCCCCAAAGTTGGTTAAAAAAAGCAGTGTCTCAGTCCTGTCTGACTCTTTGTGAGTCCATGGACTGTAGCCCACAGGCTCCTCTTGTCCATGGGATTCTTCAGGCAAGAACACTGGAGTGGGTAGCCATTTCCTTCTCCAGGGAATCTTCCCAAACCCTGTGTTTGCACCAGGGTCTCCTGCATTGCAGGCGGAGTCTTTACCATATGAGCCACGTCTGTGTCTGTGTTTCTTGTTGGCTGGGAAGGGTCTTCATGCTGCGGGGGCTTTCTCCATTTGCAGTGATGGGGGGGTGGTGTGGGTGCTGCTCTCTAGCCGCCTTGCTCAGGCTTCTCTTGTTGGGGAGCACGGACCCTAGGGTCACAGGCTTCAGCTGTGGCACAGGGGCTGTAGAGCACAGGCTCAGTAGTCAGGAGGATTACTTTA
>NW_011494505.1:6441-6853 GCF_000754665.1 Bison bison bison
TCCTTTGTCAAAGATGAGGTGTCCATAGGTGCATGGATTTATCTCTGGGCTTTCTATTGTGTTCCATTGATCTATATTCCTGTCTTTGTGCCAGTACCATACTGTCTTGATAACTGTGGCTTTGTAGTATAGTCTGAAGTCAAGCAGGTTGATTCCTCCAGTTCCATTCTTCTTTCTCAAGATGGCTTTGGCTATTCGAGGTTTTTTGTATTTCCATACAAATTGTGAAATTATTTGTTCTAGCTCTGTGAAGAATACCATTGGTAGTTTGATAAGGATTGCATTGAATCTATAAATTGCTTTGGGTAGTATACTCATTTTCAGTATATTGATTCTTCCAATACATGAACATGGTATATTTCTCCATCTATTAGTGTCTTCTTTGATTTCTTTCATCAGTGTTTTATAGTTT
>NW_011494505.1:6953-7591 GCF_000754665.1 Bison bison bison
ATCACTCATTATCAGAGAAATGCAAATCAAAACCACTATGAGGTACCATTTCACGCCAGTCAGAATGGCTGTGATCCAAAAGTCTACAAGCAATAAATGCTAGAGGGGGTGTGGAGAAAAGGGAACCCTCTTACACTGTTGGTGGGAATGCAAACTAGTACAGCCACTATGGAGAACAGTGTGGAGATTCCTTAAAAAACTGGAAATAGAACTGCCTTATGATCCAGCAATCCCACTGCTGGGCATCCACACTGAGAAAACCAGAATTGAAAGAGACACGTGTACCCCAATGTTCATCGCAGCACTGTTTATAATAGCCAGGACATGGAAGCAACCTAGATGTCCATCAGCAGATGAATGGATATGAAAGCTATGGTACATATACACAATGGAGTATTACTCAGCCATTAAAAAGAATACATTTGAATCAGTTCTAATGAGGTGGACGAAACTGGAGCCTATTATACAGAGTGAAGTAAGCCACAAAGACACCAATACAGTATACTAACGCATATATATGGAATTTAGAAAGATGGTAACATAACCCTGTATATGAGACAGCAAAAGAGACACTGATGTATAGAACAGTCTTTTGGACTCTGTGAGAGAGGGAGAGGGTGGGATGATCTGGGATAATG
>NW_011494505.1:8046-11167 GCF_000754665.1 Bison bison bison
AATTTATGTGCATTAGTTGCTCAGTCACATCTGACTCTTTGTGACCCTATGGACTTTAGCCTGCCAGGCTCCTCTGTCCATGGGATTCTCCAGGCAAGAATATTGGAGTGGGATGACAGTTCCTTCTCTAGGGGATCGTCCCAACCCAGGGATTGAGATGTCTCTTTCTTAAGTGGCAGGAGGAAAGACACTACAAGTGTCCCTCTTTTCCCCTTCTCTATACAAAATTAAAAGGAGGTTCCTCTTAAAATTCTGTGTTGCCATGATGACACCTGGTTCCACCTGAACTTGTATCAAACTTTGAGCTAACCAATGCATTTTTCTTATGGAAATGTTTGTCTTAAGCTATGTTGAAGAACTATGTATTTACCCCAGACTCTGTCTTTCTCCAAGTCAATTAGGGGCTCAACAAACCAGTATGTTTTGCTCATACCTTGTTCTCCTAATCTATGTTAATGAAACTATATATTTACTTGGAAACCTGCCTTTCTTCAAGATTCATGTCAATCATTTTATGGCCCAGGACAGCTCGCCTTGTGCCAATGTTATCTCAAAATGCATGTTGTGGGTGAGGGCCTGGTACTAGTCTTTGAGTTTTAAGAATTCCCTTTCTCTAATTAGCAGCCTGCTAGTAGCTATATAACATCTGGCTAAAGACGTGCAGGGGGGCACTGTTTCTGCCCGCTTCTGAAGTCTATGTCAGAAGCTTTTTCTATCTCTTTTATGCTTTAATAAAACTTTATCACACACACATAAAAAAAATAATAATAAAAGAAGACATTGGAGATGCAACGGATGCAGAAAAAGCTTTCTCGGAGCCTCCCTTATCAGACTCAAAGCAGAAAGTTCTGGTAAGTATGGCTGCCAGAAAGTCCCTCTCTGGGGACAGGCTGTGCCCAAGAGAAGGATGGTGAGTAGAACTAGGGCAATAATTGTGGACACAGTGGGGGAAGGAGAGGGTGGGAAGCATTGAGAGAGTAACATGGAGACATACACGTGATCATGTGTAAAGCAGATGGCCAGTGGAAATTTGCCGTATGACGCAGGGAGCTCAGACCTGATGCTCTGTGATGCCTAGAGGGGTGGGATGGGGTGGGATGTGGGAGGGAGGTTTAAGAGGGAGAGGACACATGCCTACCCAGGGCTGATTCATGCAGATGTATGGCAGAAACCTACACAAAGTTGTAAGGCAATTATCCTCCAATTAAAAACAGAGACATTTACATTTTTTAAAAATTTCACTCCCTTGGAGTTTTCTATCCTGACGAAACTGGAAAGACCACTCATACCTGCAGAGACAAACACTATTACAAAGCGTCTCATCTCTGGTTTCTTAATTTATTTGTTTTTCCCAAAGAAACTCATTTGTTCTTCCCATAAAAGACTTTTCTCCCTACACCCCTCTACTAAGTTAGGTACAGAAGCCTGTAGCTTTAATCATTTAGCAAGTTATACTTTTGTTGTCTCCTGTATATAATCCTTCCTCCTGATAATTTGCCTTTTCTGTGTCTTTTTTGCAGGCTCCAGTCAAAAAACCTGAGGATAAAGGGGGGGACGTTTTTCTGTTCCAAGAGCAGCCAAGTTTAACTGTTTCCACAATATGATGTTGCTACTGCATAAAATGTGTGGCCAGGTAAAGGAAGTAGTGGACAGCGTTCACGCATTTAACGTTGCCATAGAGACGACTATGTGTCAGGAACTAAAATAGGCATCAGAGACTTAGAAGGAAAGAGCACTCCCACTTTAACAACAGGGGGTACTGGAGACAGTTTATCTGGAATCCATTTCACACACCTTTTTAAAAAAAATTTTAATTGGAGGATAATTGCTTTACAATGACTTATTCGTTTCCGCCATACATCGCCATGAATCAGCCATAGGTACACGTATGTCCCCTCCCTCTTGGGCCTCCTCTCCCACCTCCCACTCCATCCACCCCTCTAGATTGTCACAAGGCACTGGGTCTGAGCTCCCTGGGTTATAGACCAACTTCCCATTAGCCATCTGTTTTACACCGGTAATGGAAATGTTTCAGTGCTCCTCTCTCAATTCATCCCACCCTCTCCTTCCCCCACTGTGCCCACAAGTCTGTTCTCTATGTCTGCATCTCTATTGCTGCCCTACAGATAGGTTCCTCAGTACCACCATCTTTCTAGATTCCATACACACGCGTTAATGTAGGATATTTGTTCTGCTCTTTCTAACTTACTGCACTCTGTATTAAAGGCTCTATGTCCATCCACCTCATTAGAACTGAGTCAAATGCATTCCTTTTTATGGCTATTGGTCATGCTATTTAATTGGTATAAATACTGGATCATTTTTCTGCCCTGGGGAATTATCAACATCCTGGTTTTGGCTGATTGTGTTTTTACTCAAACTGTGAATCTATCCCTTATGATCACGATGAGCTGTAGTTGATCTAGAGGCTTGAGGACACTCTGATTCAGCTTTTCATCAGGACTGTGTTCCGGGCGGTGTTCTGTGTTGTCTGTTGCAGCACACTGGCTAACACGGGGTATCTGGTTGTCCCCCAGCGGTAAGGGAAGAACAACGATCAGGTGATGTCAGCCTCTTCCATCAAAGTTTAACCCGACAGTTTCAGTCTCCATTGTTTCCCAGCCTGTATTTCAGTAGACTTGCAGGACAGTGAACTTGCAGGATTTTCCTAATTCTGTTCATCCTCTTCTATTTTTGAAAAAACTCATTTAACAACTTTGCTGCTTAATTTCTTTACCTCCATCCCTCTTTCTCTCTACTGCAGCTGCTCATTCCCACAAATAGTTGGGTACTTCATAATAATCAATGTCCTCCATGTCCATAATCTGTTTCAAGCATTATTTTCTTCGGTAACATCTTTTTATTTTTACTTCTCTAGTTTCGCTTCCTATCTTTTAGTTCCACCCAGCCATAACCATGGTCTTCCCTGTGGCTCAGCTGGTAAAGAATCCGCCTGCAATACAGGAGACCTGGGTTCAATCCCTGGGATAAGAAGATCCCCTGGAGAAGGGAAAGGCTACCCACTCCAGTATTCTGGCCTGGAGAATTCCATGGACTGTATAGCCCATGGGGTTGCAAAGAGTCGGACATGCTTGAACAACTTTCACACAACCGTAACCAT
>NW_011494505.1:11778-21151 GCF_000754665.1 Bison bison bison
ATTAGAAGGCAAGTCTTAACCACTGGAGTGCCAGGGAAACCCCCTGAAGTACAGCTCTTGCACATATGGTTACCTGTGTTTCCTTCTCCTGTGACAATTTGTGTGTTTTCACTGACAACAGGCCTAAGAGGACACTGCTTATGTGTAAGTTAATATTTTATTTCTTCCTTTGGTTTCTGGTTACATTTCTGTACATTTTTCATGAAAATTCTCTTTTCTGGGTGTGTATTACCCAACTCGATGAACAAGAATTTGAGTGAACTCCGGGAGTTGGTGATGACAGGGAGGCCTGGCGTGCTACGATTCATGGGGTCGCAAAGAGTCAGACACAACTGAGCGACTGAACTTAACTGATTATGCTTTTAAATGCTTCCTTCAGCATTTGCAGCATTAAAGTCACTTTGTCCACTAGCAATAAATACACAGCTGTAAATGCATTCTGCCTTCACAGTCCATAGAGGCTCACAGTGCCTCTCGAAGCAGATCCTCCAGTGCATGGAGGGATTCCACACAGCATCTCTCTCCTGTGGTTAAGATGATTCATCACTAGGGATGTCTTTGTCCATCATTTGGGAGGTGGAGGCCAGTGTGTTGCTCAGTGTTCTCCTCCAACTTGTGTCGGATCCCATATCCAAAGTATATGACAAATCCTAGTAGGGAAATGAGACAGTGAGAAGTAAAAGCAGGCACTCTCCTCACTTATAAATGCCCAATAGACCTCCTATCATGGTATCTGACACAGTTTAGGGGAGAGGTGGTAGGAAGATTGGGTTCGTTTATCCAAGAGGCCTCTTTACTCCAGAAAGTCACTTACCAATCCCCATCCAGATGCCAAATAGGACCCAGGTCCAAGTAGTCATGTGCACCATCAGGTAAATGTTCACAAAGATGCTCACCAGTGGGAGGAAAGGCAGAGCAGGGACCTGTGGGCAGAGTCAGTTCATCCCTGAACACATCCTAGGCATCTGAAAGGGAGACCCTATCCCATGTGGGTGGGACAAGTTCAGTGCCATTCAGGCTGTGTGTTCAGTGCCTACTTAGTGCATGTAAAGCACTGAGCGTGGATCAGGGAAGGGTCCATAGGTTTCAGCAACTCCCCTTCTTTCCTGGTGCAGCAAAGGAAGCTTAGACCTAAAGCACGCAGACCTCCTTCACTCAAGGTGGACACTTTGGGCACATGAGGTCACCTACCCTGAAGTGAAGAGCAGTGGGGTCCTGGGGCTGCCTCCAGATGATGGCCGTGACCCCAGTGATGAGCAGCAGCAGCAGCACAGCCACTGTTGTGAGCACGGGGTCTCCAGAGAACACCTGGCTGGGCCACCGGTACAAGATCAGGCTCAGGATGGTCAGCAGGACAACTACAAGGGTCAAGGTGGAGGAGAACAGAACAGGTTTGACTCCAGAAGCCAAAGATGTCAAGACCTTGGGTCACACTCCTCCCCAAAACTTCCCACATCATGAAGGCTCATCATACCTCCAGCATTCCTCAACTGATGAAATACACATTCCCACCTTATCTTGTCAATTTCAGAATACCGCCAGAGACAGATCCCAATGCTCACCAAGCACTATGGCACATCCATAGACAATCTGGCCAGATGTCTGGGTGGGGATGGTGCTGGCAGGGAACCACAGACTCTTGAGATTCCTTGAGATGTTGGCTTCAGGTACAGGGTCCAAAGACCTTTCTTTGACTACAAGCTCCATCTCACTTTCTTCCTCTGTTTTTTGGTTCTTGCTTAAATTCTGGTCTGAGTGATACCTGAATTAGAAGTATGATGCAACATGAACAGCAGTCCCTACTCACCCAACATCACACAGTCGAATCCATCTTTTTTTCCCACAAAAGCAGAGCAGGACATTTAGAAGGCAGCATGAAGGCAGAGAGGATTAGCCCCCATCAATCCCCACAAGTCAAAGACCCCCAGTCAGGGTGGAGTGGAGTCTCACCTGAGCACAAGGACAGAAAAATCGACCACCAAGTTAGCAAGCAGGGACCGAAGTGACATGAGATCCATCAGATCACTGAAATGGAAGAGTAACGCCAAGACCCCTAGAAGGAGGGCATAAACAGGGTGGGGGGATGGAGTGAGAAACAGCTGGAAATATGCAAGCCAAGGAAGATAATCCAAAGGCAGTGGGTTTTGTTTATCTACCTGCAAGGACTCCAGAAATCATGATAACCTTGATGTGAGTGCGTGTACGGGCGTTGATCTGGGCAAGAAATCGGAAAAGGAGCCCGTCCTCTGCCATTGTGTAGATCAACCAAGACATGGCAAACATGGTGTTCAGGAGGCTGGAAAACAAAACAGAGAGGAGTGAGAACGTGCAGAAGCAGGAGAGACCAGGGCATCTGCTCCCTCGTCTACACGGGGTAAGGTGTCTTTCTCTCTTATCTCTCAATCCCAAGGGCTGGGATACCCGAGCATCTGACAGTCAACGAGGAGAAAGCCATGCCACTGACCTGGATGAAAGAGCACAGAGGATGCCAACAGCCACAGCATATCTGGCAGGGCCCCACCCAACATGGAGAAAAGCCTGTAGAAAGGGGCTGTCAGGGTGAATTTGGTAGTAGGGCACCATGAGGGTGAGCGCTGCTGAGACACCAAAATATGCCACAAAGCAGATCAAGACTGAGACCACGATGCCGATGGGGATGGACCGCTGAGGATTTTGGGCTTTTTCCCCTGCAGGATTAGAGGAAATACTGGGTCAGGAAACACACCAGAGTGAAAGCACAAAATCCGCTTTCCTGTTGAACCTCCAAAAGAAACCCCTATGCCCAAGGGCAGCCCAATCCGTGCCCACACCCTGGATGGGACACAGGGTGACCATGTTACCTGTAGTGACAATGGAATCAAAACCAATAAACATGTAGAAACATAAAGCTGCTCCTCGGAGAATCCCATCAAGGCCAAAAGGCACAAACCCTCCAGAACCCAGAGGGCCCAAGCTATGGTGAGAGAAGAAACAAGAAAGAACGTGGGTGAGGTGTGTTCAGCCATGTATACTGGACTCCTCCCTTAATATGACAAGTCCTGGGCTCCAGGACCCCCTCCACCTGGATCTCTTTAGGTTAGTTTCTCAGTTGTGTCCAACTTCAAACTCAGATTGTAGCCCACCAGGCTCCTCTGTCTGTGGAATATTCCAGGCAAGAATACTGGAGTAGTTAGCCATTCTATTCTCCAGAGGATCAGGAAGACCCAGGGACTGAACCCTGGTCTCCTGCATTGCAGGTGGATTCTTTATCATCTGAGCCACCAAAGAAGCCCAAGATCTCTTCAACCCCCAGATTCCCAGGTGGGTACCCTTTCTCACACCACACCTTACTAAGGTCAAGGACATCCTCCTAACCTATAAATGTCATTGGATTCAGATGTGTTCAATGGGTAGTCCTGTTCCGTGAGCTTCCAGTTGTGCAGGTCTCCCTTAATGAAGCCAGAGACGATGATGAAGCTGAGGACCGAAATGTTGATGCCCATGAACACTTTGTTAACCTGGGGTAACACATGAACTCCCAGAACCAGTAGTCCTGTGGGGTAAAATTGGAAAATGAAACTTTCCAAATAACTAAATCCAGGACTCCCCTGGTAGTCCAGTGGTTAATACTCCAAGTTTCCACGGCAGGGGGCACAGGTTTGATCTCTGGTTGGGGAAGTTCTGCATGCTCATGATGAGGCCAAATAAATAACTAAATCCATAGAGATAGAAAGTAAACACATTTTTGCCTAGGACTGGTGGTTATGGGTGGTGGACAGACAGTGACTGCTCAGTGGGTATGGGGCTTCCTTTTGTTGTGAAGAACATGTTTGGAACTGGAAGGAGGTGATGGTTACACAACATTGAGAATGTACTAAGTGCCACCAAATTGTACACTTTCAGGTGGTTAATTTCTTAATGTGGCCATCACCTCACAATATACATGTCTATCAAATCATCTTAAACTTATACAGTGTTGTATGTCAATTATATCTCAGTAAACTGGAAAAGTTTCCTCTCAGTTAAAAACAATCTTTGTGGGGTGGGAGGGAGGCTCAAAAGGAAGGAGATATATGTGTACATACGGCTGATTCACAATGATGTCCAGCAGAAACTAACACAACATTGTAAAATAGTTATATTCCAATAAAATAATAAAGTAAAAAAAAATAATAATAATTTTATAAAATCTTTGGTACTTCCCTAATGGTGCAGAGGTTGAGAAACTGCCTTGCATTGCAGAGGATATAAGTTTGATCTCTGGTCCAGGGACTAAGATCCCATGTTCCATGCCGCAACTGCTGAGCCTAAGCACAGCAATGAAGAGCCTGAAGGTCACACAAGAAGACCCAGTGCGGCCAGGAAGAAAAAAAAACAACTTTGATTCTCAACTGGGGTAATTTTATCCCACAAGGGACTTTTGGCACTGTCTGGAAACATTGTGATTGATACAGTTTGGAGAGCTGGGTATCATTGGTATATAGTACATAAAGTTCAGCGTTGCTACTCAATATTCAACAATGATCTTTTTGGGGGGGGAGGGGTGACCCGCTTGCCAGGTGGGATCTTAGTTCCCCAATCAAGGATTGAACCTGCACCTTTATTAGTGAAAGCACAGAGTCCTAACCACTGGACCACCAGGGAATTCCCCAAAAAATGATTAAAAAAAAAATACTGAAATGCCCAGGACAGCCCCCAACCCCAAAGAACAAAAGTGTTAGTCATTTAGTCGTGTCCTACTCTTTGCGACCCCATAGACTGTAGCCCACCAGGCTCCTCTGTCCGTGGGATTCTCCAGGCAAGAATACTGGAGTGTGTAACCATTCCCTTCTCCAGGGGATCTTCCGGACTCAAGGACTCAAGGATGGAACCCTGGTCTCCCGCATTGCAGGCAGATTCTTTACTATCTGAGCCACCTATTACCTCTACCTCAAAGAATGATCCAGCCCAAATTTTCAATAGTCCAAGGGTAGGGAAAAAATGGTCTTTGTTTTGCCTTCCTCTCTTTCTTATTGCAAACCTTCCTTCCCAGTCCTAATCCCCTCTCCATTCGGTAACCCTGAGGCTTTCCCAACCCAGCTTCCCTTTCACATCTCACTCTTCCCATCCTAACTCTGACCCCTGACTCACCCATGAGCAGCAGCACCAGGCCCAGGGCGAAAAAGTCTGGGTACTTGGCCAGGTAGTAGGGCATATACAGGGAGAAAGTTCCCTCTAACCCCCGAGAGATGTGGTTCCCAGTCAGGCTGTCGAAGGTGTAGCTCCAGGCCCGGGCTATACAGGCAGTGCCTACAGCAGCAGAAGAAGGAATGTTTATGAGCAAACAGAAATTGAACCACAATGATCTAGGGAGAGGAGTGAACAACAGCAACAACAAAAGACCCATAATATCTAGGGATTCAAAGAGTTTCTTCTCATCAGGTGGGGAGGGCAGGCCCAGATGATTCACAACATAGGTCAACTCTTTAATATGCTAGGAGATCAAAGTTACAGAAAATAAACAAAAAGCACAGGGAGGTGGGACCAGGATGGTGGGATCGGAATTGGCATTTTAAATCAGAGTGTCAGGAAAAATCCCGGGAAGTCAGCAGCTAACCAAAGTCTTCACTACGATGAGGGGATAATCCTGAGGAATTTGCCTCCCTCTATCCACTCCCTGTGCAGGGAGTGGTTCAGATGGTAAAGAATCCGCCTGCAATGCGGGAGACCGGAGTTCGATCCCTTGCCTGGGAAGATCCTTGGGAAAAGGAGATGGCAACTCATTCCAGTATTCTTGTCTGGAGAATTCCATGGATAGAGGAGCCGAGAGGGCTATAGTCCATGGGATTGCAAAGAGTCGGACAAGACTGAGTGACTAACACACACACACACACTCCCTAGAGTTCCCTTTCCTTCAGGGTTATTTGTTGTCACTGTGTTTAGCCCTTAAGTCGTGTCCAGCTCTTTGTGACACCATGGACTGCAGCACACCAGGCTCCTCTGTCTGTGGAATTATGCAGGCAAGAATACTGGAGTAGGTTGCCATCGCTTTCTTCAGGGATTCTTCCTGACCCAGGGATTAAACCCAAGTCTCCTGTACTGGCAGTCAGATTTTTTGCCACTGAGCCACCTGGGAAGCCCTCAAGGTTCTTAGTCTCATCGTTTAAGGAAAGCAGGATTGAAGGGAAACCTGGCGTGCTGCGGTTCCTGGGGTTGCAAAGAGTCAGACACAATTTAGAGACTGAACATCAACAATGGCATCAAACTGAGTAGAATGAAGTTGTAGAGCCTTTCTGTCACTATTACCCATCTACCCCCACAAGGTGGGGTTTGATCCCTGGATTGGGAAGATCCGGGAGGAGGGCATGGCAACCAGGACATGGCAACTCACTCCAGTATTCTTGCCTGACAAAATCCCAAGGATAGAGGAACCTAGAGAGCTACAGTCCATGGGGTCAAAAAGAGTTGGACACGACTGCAGTGACTGAGGACAGCACAGCCCCGCAAGGTGGATAACATCTGCTTGTGAATGAGCAAAGATCCCATTCATATCTCCTAGTCTCTTGATCTGAAGCCCCACCCCTTCCTGTACCCCAATATCTCACCAACAGTTAAGGACAGTATGCGATTCCAGCCGATGATGAAGCCATACACCTGACCCATGATGGTATAGCTGTAGAGATACATAGAACCAGAGCTTGGTACCCGGGCCCCAAATTCTATATAGCAGAACCCAGACAACAGAGAAGACAGGGCAGCCACCAAGAAGGAGAGGACGATTGCTGGTCCAGCGATGTACTTGGCCACTGTACCAACCAGGATGTGCACGCCAGCTCCCAACATCCTGCGCACGCCTATGATCACCAGGTCTAGGGTGTTCAGACAACCAGCCATGTGATGCTCAGTCTCCTCTCTGGGACCCAGTGGCCGCCTGCGCACCAGCTTCTGACCAAATTGGCGAGCATCCTGAAGCATCCTAGACGGAGGTCACGAGGCTACTATCTGCTGAGGAAACAAGATGCAAAGCCATCAAGATGATGAACCCCCCCACTTCTTCTGACACAGCACAACAGCTCCCAGCTCCTTCTACTTTCATCTGGAAAATGGGTCTCTCTACCCTCAGGCTGCAGCCGGGCTGACCCCCTGCACTCTGGGGTTGCAGAGGTCTCCTTGGGAGGATGTGAACTCAGCGCCCAGTCTCCCACAGAAGAGGGTGACCCGAGACTTACTGGATCCTTGGAGCAGAGCCTGGAGCACTGGGTCAGTCAGGGAGGCTGAGGTTAAGCCATGCGGGGCTGGAGCTGAGACATCTCCAAGAACCGATGTGGGGAGCCCCTGTGAGCAAAAGACAACTTTTTGTTGGGGTGGGGATGGAGTTGGGGGCAGGAAGGAAGCATCTGCAGAGTTGCTATCAGCCCTTGATTCTTCTGTGGTTACCTCAGGGGGTGCTTCTGAGAGGGTTTTTTTGTTTGTTTTTTGTTTTTTTTAATTGTGTTGTAATACCCAGAACGTAACATTAACTATTTTAATCTTTTTTAAGTGTGTAGTTTAGTTAAGTACATTTACATTTTGGGCAACCAAACTGTAGAACTTTCTTCATCTTTTAAAACTGAAACTCTGTACCCATACAACAAAATTCTTCCTTTCTTCTCCACCAGTCTTGGCAACCACCATTACACCCTCTGTCTCTGTGAGCCTGACCACTCTAGAGCTAGTGCTAAGTTGCTTCAGTCATGTCCAACTCTTTGGGACCACTCTAGGTACTTCATTCTTGTGGGTTCATACACTATTTCTCTTTTGTTGTCAGGCTTTACTTAGTACAATGTCAACAAAATTCATCCTTGTTGTAGCATGTGTTAGAATTCCATTTTTAATGCTGAATAATACTCCATAGTATTATAAGTACATGCCACACCTGGCTTATCTGTTTCTTGGTCAATGGACACTTGGGTTTCTTTCATGCTTTGGTTATTGTGAATAATGCTGCTATGAACACAGGTATACACATATGTCTTCCATACTGTGCTTCTCTCCAACTCTTCTGGGTGTATACTCAGAAGCAGAATTGCTGGATCATATGGTTTTAAGATTTTTATCTGCTTGTGAGGGAGAAAATGTTCATATATTGAGGAATGGGGAAGTCATTTTGGCTTATTTGTGGTTCAGTTTGAACTTTGTGTGAACTAAGACAGCCTGTCTGACTCTCACAGCTCATCTGTCTTAACCACTGAGATAAAGAACATCTGTTTTGAAAATAAGGATGAACAACTCCTTTCTTATGGTGTCCATGAAAAGACAAGGTTCCCTTCCCAGATGGTGTCCTGCTGCCTGAAGAACTTGTAACTGTGGTCTCTGACTATTTCTGTTGCCCACCCAGTTGAATCTCTTAAATTCTGTCATACTCGACACTGTTCTGAGTCAACTGGCCTCTTAGGAGGTACCGTAACGCCCTTCACCCAATGTCACTTTGGCTTGATATAATCGTCTGAACCTTGCAATTTTCCTTCCAGCACCTCAAGATGACAGCAACCCTGACTGCTTGGTGCTAACTGATTACCTTCTTACTCCTATACCTGTGCTATTAGGGTGGCTCCTAACCCCACATGACTAACGCTCTTCTAAGAAGAGAGTAGAATACAGAGAGTATACATGGACACCAAGGAGTGAGCGATTTAATAAATAAAAATACAAAACACCTAGATATACTGAATTTCAGACAAAGAGTGAATATTCAAATATATATTTCAATACACAGCTTTTATATAAATGCATATTTGTGCATTAATTATACTTATATTTTAAATCTGTACATATCCATGTACAAGCACTATCATGCACTGATTTATTGTGCCTCAAAGATACTGCCTTTTCTTACAAATTGAAGGTTTGTGGCAACCATGTGATGGTCAAATGATTGTTAGCATTTTTTCTTTTTACAAATATAGTATCTTAAAATTACAGAAGAATCTGAAAGAGCAAGAAAACTTGGAGCCTGGCTGGCTACAGTCCTTGGGGTCACAAGACTCAGACACGACTGAGCAGCTGAGCAACAGCAACACAGCAGGGAGCGATTTGCTGGTGGTGGCTGTAGGCGCCCAGCTCTGATTCCCGGCGTGTTTCTCGAAAGTTGATGAGGAAGCACTGCTTGGGCAAGGGACATGCTGGGAGTTGTAGATCAGGCAGACAAGAGAAAGAGGAAAGGAGAGAGAAAAACATTGGCACCCCACTCCAGTACTCTTGCCTGGAAAATCCCGTGGACGGAGGAGCCTGGTGGGCTGCAGTCCCTGGGGTCGCTAAGAGTCGGACACGACTGAGCGACTTCACTTTCACTTTTCACTTCCATACAATGGAGAAGGAAATGGCAACCCACTCCAGTGTTCTTGCCTGGAGAATCCCAGGGACCGGGGAGCCTGGC
>NW_011494505.1:21314-23079 GCF_000754665.1 Bison bison bison
AGCAGCAGCAGCAGGGCTCCTTCACTGTGCGGACCTAGATTCAGCCCTGTGGGTCTTGGAAAGAGAACAAAGCAGAGAGTGAGAGTAAGCAAGTTGTCATGGGAGAGAGAGAGAGTCAGAAGTCTCCAGCCAGCAGTTTGGGGAGACTGGCAGTTTACCTTGAAATCCCAGGCTTCAGCATCAGTGATCTTGGAGAGAGATCAACCGTGAGGAGCGGCTTAGTTCTCTGCCCAGGAATTGGACCCGGGTGGCCTGGGTGAAAAACCAGGAATCTTAATCTCTAGTCCACCAGTGGCTAGAAACTAGAAACAAGGTTCTCCTGGTTCTTGCCCCCAGTAAAAAATGAATTTCTCCAGGAGGCAAAAACTAAAAATATGATAAACGTGCGTTACTGGAGACACAGCACAGTCGTGGGGGAGCACACAGGAGATTTGTTAAGACAGAAGTCAGGCAGAGTTCACACACAATAGAAAGGCTGTGAGCATCCTCCAGAAGGAGGAGGAGCCCCATAAAGAGACTGTTAAATCATCTGTACAGGGTGGTTCTTCCTGTCTTTGTTTGTCTTTGGCTAATTATCTGCCCTGCCCTAGGACCCTCCCTGACAAGTGTGTGCAGCCTTTTTCCCTAGACGGATTCCAACACACAGGTCTCTGGGGGCCCTGGACATCACCTATTACGGGATGGCACTCCCATCTTTTTGCCCCCCAAGGAGACTTTCTGTGCATGTGCGGTGCCCTAAAGATAGAAAATATGTGACCTCTTGATCTTTTACACACACAGGGTTTAGCCCCTCTTTGTCCGTGCCATGATTGTTATATTACCGTGTCCACAGCAGACAAAGTCCAGCTATTTACTCTGTTCCTGTCATTTCCGTCTCCCAGTGGGAACAGAAGGCAGATTGTAAATATCTAGCCTAGAGCCCCCTTGCCTCCTTTCTTGGGAAATGTAAACAGAAGGCTTCTTTCTCCTGTTCATCTACTCTTCGTGTGTCTACTTTGCAGGTTCCAGACAAAGCACCTAAGAGGATAGAGGACACGATATTCTGCCCCAACAGCAATAAAGTTTAAATGCTTCAACAAGATGATATAAGCTTCTCTGGTGGCTCAGACAGTTAAAGAATCTGCCTGCCATGCAGGAGACATAGAGATGTGGATAGTGAAGATCCCCTGCAGGAGGGAACTGCAACCTGCTCCAGTGTTCTTGCCTGGAGAATCCCATGGACAGAGGAGCCTGGCACCCTATAGTCCATGGGGTCACAAAGAGTTGGACACAACTGAACAACTAACACTTTCACTTTTCTTTCACTAATAAAATATGTGGCCAAGGAAAGAAGCAGTGTACAGATTCATCCAGCTAATATTGCCAAAGTTCAGTTCAGTTCAATCACTCAGTCGTGTCCGACTCTTTGCGACCCCATGAATCCAAGCACGCCAGGCCTCCCTGTCCATCACCAACTCCCGGAGTTCACCCAGACTCACGTCCATCGAGTCAGTGATGCCATCCAGCCATCTCATCCTCTGTCATCCCCTTCTCCTCTTGCCCCCAATCCCTCCCAGCATCAGAGTCTTTTCCAGTGAGTCAACTCTTCACATGAGGTGGCCAAAGTACTGGAGTTTCAGCTTTAGCATCATTCCTTCCAAAGAAATCCCAGGGCTGATCTCCTTCAGCATGGACTGGCTGGATCTCCTTGCAGTCCAAGGGACTCTCAAGAGTCTTCTCCAACATCACAGTTCAAAAGCATCAATTCTTCGGCGCTCAGCCTTCT
>NW_011494505.1:23179-25594 GCF_000754665.1 Bison bison bison
ACAGTCCAACTCTCACATCCATACATGACCACAGGAAAAACCATAGCCTTGACTAGACGGACCTTTGTTGGCAAAGTAATGTCTCTGCTTTTGAATATGCTATCTAGGTTGGTCATAACTTTCCTTCTAAGGAGTAAGTGTCTTTTAATTTCATGGCTGCAGTCACCATCTGTAGTGATTTTGGAGCCCAGAAAAATAAGTCTGACACTGTTTCCACTGTTTCCCCATCCATTTCCCATGAAGTGATGGGACTGGATTCCATGATCTTCGTTTTCTGAATGTTGAGCTTTAAGCCAACTTTTTCACTCTCCACTTTCACTTTCATCAAGAGGCTTTTGAGTTCCTCTTCACTTTCTGCCATAAGGGTGGTGTCATCTGCATATCTGAGGTTATTGATATTTCTCCCAGCAATCCTGATTCCAGCTTGTGTTTCTTCCAGTCCGGCGTTTCTCATGATGTACTCTGGATATAAGGTAAATAAGCAGGGTGACAATATACAGCCTTGACGGACTCCTTTTCCTATTTGGAACCAGTCTGTTGTTCCATGTCCAGTTCTAACTGTTGCTTCCTGACCTGCATACAAATTTCTCAAGAGGCAGATCAGGTGGTCTGGTATTCCCATCTCTTTCAGAATTTTCCACAGTTTATTGTGATCCACACAGTCAAAGGCTTTGGCATAGTCAATAAAGCAGAAATAGATATTTTTCTGGAACTCTCTTGCTTTTTCCATGATCCAGCAGATGTTGGCAATTTGATCTCTGGTTCTTCTGCCTTTTCTAAAACCAGCTTGAATATCAGGAAGTTCACTGTTCACATATTGCTGAAACCTGGCTTGGAGAATTTTGAGCATTACTTTACTAGTGTGTGAGATGAGTGCAATTGTGTGGTAGTTTGAGCATTCTTTGGCATTGCCTTTCTTTAGGATTGGAATGAAAACTGACCATTTCCAGTCCTGTGGCCACTGCTGAGTTTTCCAAATTTGCTGGAATATTGAGTGCAGCACTTTCACAGCATCATCTTTCAGGATTTGAAAGAGCTCCACTGGAATTCCATCACCTCCACTAGCTTTGTTCATAGTGATGCTTTCTAAGGCCCACTTGACTTCACATTCCAGGATGTCTGGCTGTAGGTCAGTGATCACACCATCGTGATTATCTGGGTCGTGAAGATCTTTTTTATACAGTTCTTCTGTGTATTCTTGCCACCTCTTCTTGATATCTTCTGCTTCTGTTAGGTCCATACAATTTCTGTCCTTTATCGAGCCCATGTTTGCATGAAATGTTCCCTTGGTATCTCTAATTTTCTTGAAGAGATCTCTAGTCTTTCCCATTCTGTTCTTTTCCTCTATTTCTTTGCATTGATCGCTGAAGAAGGCTTTCTCATCTCTTCTTGCTATTCTTTGGAACTCTGCATTCAGATGCTTATATCTTTCCTTTGCTCCTTTGCTTTTCACTTCTCTTCTTTTCACAGCCATTTACAAGGCCTCCAAAGACAGCCATTTTGCTTTTTTGCATTTCTTTTCTATGGGAATGGTCTTGATCCCTGTCTCCTGTACAATGTCAGGAACCTCATTCCATAGTTCATCAGGCACTCTATCTGTCAGATCTAGGCCCTTAAATCTATTTCTCACTTCCACTGTATAATCATAAGGGATTTGATTTAGGTCATACCTGAATGGTCTAGTGGTTTTCCCTACTTTCTTCAATTTAAGTTTGAATTTGGCAATAAGGAATTCATGATCTGAGCCACAGTCAGCTTCTGGTCTTGTTTTTGCTGACTATATAGAGCTTCTCCATCTTTGGCTGCAAAGAATATAATCAATCTGATTTTGGTGTTGACCATCTGGTGATGTCCATGTGTAGAGTCTTCTCTTGTGTTGTTGGAAGAGGGTGTTTGTTATGATCAGTGCATTTTCTTGGCAAAACTCTATTAGTTGTAGCCATCATGGTCAACAAAAGAGTCCGAAATGCAGTATTTGGATGCAGTCTCAAAAACAACAGAATGATCTCTGTTCGTTTCCAAGGCAAACCATTCAATATCACAGTAATCCAAGTCTATGCCCCAACCAGTAACGCTGAAGAAGCTGAAGTTGAACGGTTCTATGAAGACCTACAATATTGCCAAAAGGCACCCTAAAATAGGCACTAAAAGAGACATATAAAACATGGCCAACTCGCACAGGAAAAGATGGCCATCATTCATAATTATTCAGTTCAGTTCAGTCACTCAGTCTTGTCCGACTCTTTGCGACCCCATAAATCACAGCACGCTAGGCCTCCCTATCCATCACCAACTCTCAGAGTTCACTCAAACTCATGTCCATCAAGTCGGTGATGCCATCCAGCCATCTCATCCTCTGTTGTCCCCTTCTTCTCCTGCCCCCAATCCTTCCCAGCATCAGAGTCTTTTCCAATG
>NW_011494505.1:25694-41280 GCF_000754665.1 Bison bison bison
CAGTTCAAAAGCATCAATTCTTTGGTGCTCAGCTTTCTTCACAGTCCAACTCTCACATTCATATATGACCACTGGAAAAACCATAACCTTGACTAGACAGACCTTTGTTGACAAAGTAATATCTCTGCTTTTTAATATGGTACCTAGGTTGGTCATAACTTTCCTTCCAAGAAGTAAGCATCTTTTAATTTCATGGCTGCAATCACCATCTGCAGTGATTTTGGAGCCCCCCAAAATAAAGTCTGACACTGTTTCCACTGTTTCCCCATCTATTTCCCATGAAGTGATGGGACCAGATGCCATGAGAAATGCAAATCAAAACAACGATGAGGTACCACCCCATGCTGTTCAGAATGACTATGATTAACAAGTTTACAAATAATAAATGTTGGAGACGGTGTGGAGAAAAGGGAACCCTCTTACACTGTTGGTGGGAATGTAAAGTGGTGCAGTCATTATGGAAAACAGTATAAAGGGTCCTCAAAAAATTAAAAATTGAGTTGATGTAGGATTCACTTCTGACTGTATACCCAGACAAAACTATAATTCAAAAAGATACATGCATCCCTATGTTCATAGCAACACTATTTACAATAGCCAAGGCATGGAAACAACCTAAAACTCATCAATATGTTAGGGGAAGTATGCTGGTTGAAACCGCCCACCCTAGCCAGGCACCATAATAACCATTTGCATGAGCTGTTTTATGACAGGAGGTTCTGGTAAGGAACAGGTAACTAATAAGCCTCCACCAACCAGAAGAATTTGGGAAAGGTCAAAAGGAGACACCACCTGTCCACCCACCTCCCAGAATCCTTCTCTCTTGTATCCATCTTGGCTGAACAAGGCATGCACCGTGAGGAAGAACTCTGAGTCTGATTGGCTAAAGACAGCCGGGAAACTAATCCCATCACCATAAAACCCGAGACTGCAAGACATGAGACAGAGCTGTTCTCCTGAGTTCCCTTACCCTACTGCTCTCCACCTGAGTGCCCTTTCCCAATAAAATCTCTTGCTTTGTCAGCACACATGTCTCCTTGCACAATTCATTTCCAAGTGTTAGACAAGAGTCCAGTTTTGGGCCGTGGAAGAGGTCCCCCTTCCTGCAACAAATAGATGAATGGATAAACAAGATGTGATATATATATATATGTGTGTGTGTGTGTGTGTGTGTGTAAATATTTAGTGGCTCAGTGGTGAAGAATCTGCCTGCAGAAGATCTCCTGGAGAAGGAAATGACAACCCACTCCAGTATTCTTGTCTGGGAAATTCCATGGACAGAGGAACGTGGCTAACTACAGTAAATGGGGTCGCAAAAGAGACAGACAGAACTTAGCAACTAAACAACAACAAATATATATATTCAGACATACATACATGCTGACAGACTGCTCAGCCATGAAAAATGAAACAATGCCACTTGCAGCAGTATGGACGGACCTAGATAATGGGATTATCATACTTAGTGAAGTAAATCAGAAAGAGAAAGACAGATACTGTATGATATCATTTATATGTGGAGTCTAAAATACGACCCAAATGAATCTATCTATGAAATAGAAACAGACTCACAGATATAGAGACTAGACTTATGATGGCCAAGGAAGAGGGAAAAGGAAGGATTGGGAGTTTGGGATTAGCACGTGCAAACTATCGTATGCTGCTGCTGCTGCTGCTAAGTCACTTCAGTCGTGTCCGACTCTGTGCGACCCCATAGACGGCAGCCCACCAGGCTCCCCCATCCTTGGGATTCTCCAAGCATGAACACTGGAGTGGGTTTCCATTTCCTTCTCCAATGCGTGAAAATGAAAAGTGAAAGTGAAGTCGCTCAGTCGTGTCCTCCTCTTCGAGACCCCATGGACTGCAGCCCACCAGGCTCCTCCATCCATGGGATTTTCCAGGCAAGAGTACTGGAGTGGGTTGCCATTGCCTTGACTAGATAAACAACAAGGTCCTATTGTATAACACAGGGAACTATAATCAATATCTTGTGATAAACAGTCATGGAAAAGAAAATGAAAAAGAAGATATCAATACATATGCATAACTGAGTCACCTTGCTTTACAGAAGAAACTAACACAGCACTGTAAATCAACTATACTTCAATAAATTAAAAAAAAATAATTCAGGTTGAGGCAGCCAAACAAGAGAGTATAAATTTAGAAGAAAAAAAAAAAAAGACATCTAAAATAGGCATTGGGGATTTAGAAGTAAGGAGCACTCCCCTCTTTAATAACAGAAGGACATTTGGAATCAAGTCCACATACAAATGTTGAAAAAAATTCCACATCATTTTTTTAAGAGTCTGACTTTTCAAACAGCTATAATATAATAGAAGAAAACATACAGAGTTTAAAATAATGTGAGGACAGACACTTAAGCCTTGAGAATGGCATGTCTGATATAACATCGTACAGAATTTTGTTGCTTTTGTTGTTGTTTAGTCACTCAGTCGTGTCTGAATCTTTGCGACCTCGTGGACTGTAGCCTGCCAGGCTCCTCTGTCCATGGTATTTCCCAGCCAAGAATACTAGAGTGGGTTGCCATTTTCTCCTTTAGGGGATCTTCCTAACTCAGGGATCAAGCCCATGCCTCCTGCATTGGCAGGAGACCAATTGGCTTCTTACCACCTGCATTGGCTTACCACCTTCTCCTGCATTGGCTTCTCACCACCACGCCACCAGGGATGCCCAGTAGACAACCCCAATTGTCAGGTACTGTCTTCCTGTTATGATTCATGAGAGTCACTCAGGTCCGCCTCTGCTGCTTTCTCCCCACCCTCTCATCTTTTCAACATAATTTCCCATGTTTTTAATTCATCTCACGGAGACTGAGATATCACAGATATGCTCACATTCCTTTTCTTTTTCCTTTCTCATTGAACAGCCACCCTGTATTTCAAGGTGAGTGTCCTGATCATCACCCCTCCCCTAAATTTCCCAGCCTTCTGACCTCTATCTTTCAAATGTTAACACCTTTTCTTTTTCATGTACTTCCTGAAGCATCTGAAATTATTTCTCAATTGTATAACCATTGCTGAGTTTGGGTGCTTTGCATATACATTATATATGAATATTTTAAATTGATGTTGCATTCATGGTGACCTGTAATTCACTATTGATAATCTGCTCCTACCTTCTCACCGCCAGTCTTTGGTATCTTAATCCTTCTGTCTTTGCCTCCTCCTCCTGCCTCTTTTGGGCTTCCCTAGTGGCTCAGACAGTAAAGCGTCTGCCTACAACGCTCGAGAGCTGGGTTCCATCCCTGGGTAGGGACGATCCCCTGGAGAAGGAAATGGCGACCCACTCCAGTACTCTTGCTTGGAAAATCCCATGGAAGGAAGAGTCTGGCTGGCTACAGTCCACAGGGTTGCAAAGAGTCGGACCCGACCGAGCAACTTCACTTCACTTCACTTCCTGCCTCTTTTCTATCTCAGATGGAAACACTTCATCTCACTCTGTCTCTCTTGCCTTCTGCCCCCTCCCCCCATACATCCTGTTTTTGACATGAATTCATTACTGTGCCTTGGACCAGTAGATTTCCTGCCTTGGTTGCATTTGGAAACCATCCAAATCTCTAGCCCTGACAGAACAGAAACTAAGTCAGAGGGGAGTTGAAAGAAAACCATGTGACATGAGAAGAGAATGAAAAAATTCCCAATCACGGTATCATCAAAGATTCTTCCATTATGAGGGGACCCTCCAAAGAATACACACTGACAACTCAGGTTTTCTCCATTATCTTATACAAGGAAGGAGTCTAGAAATAAATGTAGTCTTTTGTGTTTGTTAAAATTCTTAGTTTTTTGGACTTCCCTGGTGGCATAAGTGAATGAGAATCTACCTGCTGATGCTGATGCTGAAACTCCAATTCTTTGGCCACCTGATGTGAAGAGCTGACTCATTGGAAAAGACCCTGATGCTAGGAAAGATTGAGGGCAGAAGGAGAAGGGGGCAACAGAGGATGAGATGGTTGGATGGCATCAATGATTCAATGGACATGACTTTGAGCAAACTCCAGGATACAGTGAAGGACAGGGAAATCTGGCGTGCTACAGTCCATGGGGTTGCAACGAGCCAGACAAGACTGAGGGACTGAACAAAAACAGCAGCAACTGCAAGGAGAAGTATGCATACGAAAATGAAGAGTAGCCCCGGATCACTGCAACTGGAGAGAAAGTCCTCCCGCAGCAACAAAAACCGAGTGCAGCCAAAATTGTTTAAAAATTTTTTTAAATCAAATGTTTTGTAGAATTCACTGATGAAACTATCTTTTCTGTGTTGAGAGGTTTCTTATCACTGATTCAACCTCCTTTCTTGTTATTGGTTTATTCAGATTGTTTATTTTTTCCTTCCAGGTTATCCAATTTGTTGGCGTATACTTTTTCATAGTATAAGAAATGTGTATAAAACAGTGTATATTTGAAGTACCATTTACAATATCTCCTCTTTCATTTCTGATTTTACTTATATGAGTGTTCTCTTTTTTGATTTTTTTATTGGCGTATAACTGTTTTACAATGTTGTGTTAGTTTCTGCGACACAAAGAGGTGAATCAGCTTTGTTGTTGTTGTTTAGCCACTCAGTCATGTCTGACTCTGTGCCACTCCATGGGCTGTTGCCCACCAGCTCCTCTGTCCATGGGATTCTCCAGGCAAGAATACTGGAGTGGGTTGCCATTTCCTAATCATGGGGATCTTCCTGATCCAGGGATCAAAACTGTGTCTCCTGCATTGGTAGGCCAATTCTTTACCACTGAGCCACAAGGGAAGGAAGCCCAGTGAATAGCTATATGTATACATATGTCCCCTCCCTGCCGGGCCTCCCTCCCACCCTGTCACCCACCCCAACCCTCTAGGGCATCACAGAGCTGCAAGCTGAGGTTCCTGTGCTCTCTGCAGGTTCCTATTAGCTTTCTGTTTTGCACATGTAGTGTATGCATGTCAATCCTAATCCCCCAGTTTGTTCAACCTTCTCCTTCCCCAACTGGGTCCACATGTCAGTGAGCTGTCACCTCACAGATGTCAGAATGGTCACTATTGGAAAATCTACAAACAATAAATGGTGGAGAGGATGTAGGGAGAAGGGAACTCTTCTGCACTGTTGGTGGGAAAGTAAGCTGACACAGCCACTATGGAGAACAGGATGGACATTCCTGAACAAACTAGGAAT
This sequence comes from Bison bison bison, assembly GCF_000754665.1. Taxonomy (NCBI): domain Eukaryota; kingdom Metazoa; phylum Chordata; class Mammalia; order Artiodactyla; family Bovidae; genus Bison; species Bison bison. Next base: position 30,867 of record NW_011494505.1, read on the forward strand.
AAAACTACCATATGACCTGGCAACCCACTACTGGGCATAAACCCTGAGAAAACCAAAGTCAAATCAAATCAAATCACAAAGATATATGTACGCGAATGTTCTTTGCAGCCCTGTTTACAACAGGCAGGACATGGAAGCAACCTACATGTCCTTAGACAGATGCACGGATAGAGAAGATGTGGTACATATAGGCAATGAAATTGCTCAGCCATACAAAGGAAAGAATTTGAGTCAGTTGTAGTGAGGTGGATGAACTTAGAACCTGTTATACAGAGTAAAGTAAGTCAGAAAGAGAAAAACAAATATTGTATATTAATGTGTGTGTGTGTATGTATATATATATATATATATGCAATCTAAAAAAATTGTACAGATGAACCTATTTGCAGGGCCAGAATTGAGATGGAGTCATCGAGATTGGACTTGTGGACACAGCGCAGGAAGGAGAGGGTGGGATGAATTGACAGAGTAGCATTGACATATATACACTATATGTGTAAAATGGAGTTAGTGGGAAGCCTCTGCACAGCTCAGGTTGCTCAGCCTGGCTCTCTGTGAGGATGTAGACACACGGGATGGGAAGGGGGAGGGAGGCTCACCAGGGAGAAAGTATATTTATAATTAAGACTGATTCACTTTATCATACAGCAGAAACCAACACAACATTGTAAAGCAATTATCCTCCAATGAAAAAACAACAAAAAAAAAAGTTCCTAATTAATTATTATTGAATATCGAAAAAAAGGAAAACCAAACCAACCTCCCAAGAGCCTGGAGGAAGAGAGGACTAATCTTCATTCTGAATCAGAAACAAAAGACTCCATTTTCTATCCTTTGGGACATAGAATGTTTCCCCATTACACTGCTCTGCAGGGCCAGGCTGACTCAGAGAACACGAGTTAAGAGCAGGGGGCTTCTGTCCATGTTACTCTAAGGTCCGAGTTGAGCATTATGGTTGAGGGCAAGCATTCAAAGAGTCAGGAAGCTATGATTAGGATCTTGGCCCCACCTCTCTGCCCTTGAACAAGTCATATACTTCCCTGGACCTGTGTTTCCTTCTTGTTCAAACGCTGCTGATGAACTTTTGAGCCCTGTCTTTAGGAACATAAAATGGTACAGTTGCTGTGGGTAAAGTATGGTGGTTCCTCCGAAAAACCAAAAGTGAAATTACCATCGTGGTTGAGCAGTCCCACTCCCGAGTGTACACCCAAAAGAACTGAAAGTGAGGTCACAGGAGACGTTTGTACACCCATGGTGGTATTATTCAGATTAGCTGAGAGACGAAAGCAACCCAAATGGCCATCCATGAAAAATGGATAAAAACAATGTGCTCTATACCTACAGTGGAATATTATTCAGCCTTAAAAATATGGGAAATTCTGACCCATGCTATAACATGGAGGAAACTTGAGGACAATATGCTAAGTGATATAAGCCAGTCACCATAAGACAAGTACTGTATGATCCCACTTCTATAAAATAGCTAATACAGTCAAATTTACAAAGACAGAAAGTAGAATGCTGGTTTGCTAGGTGCTGGGTGAGGGGGGAAATGGGGAGTCATTGTTCAGTGCACACACGGTTTCAGTTTACAAGACAAAAAGAATTCTGCGAACTGGTTACACAGCTGTGTAAATTTACCCATTACTGCTGAAGGCTCATTTAAAAATGGTGAAGTTGGCAAATTTATGTGTATTTCACCACAGCTTTTAAAATTGTATGCTGGGGATAAACTGGAGAGCCAGCTTCACAGAGTTGATGAGTGTACAAAACTCCAAGGTAATTCAACACGAAACACCACTGAATTGTCTTCAGCAGAATGCTCAGCTCCTAGAGGAGGCATCAGCAGACGTGGAGGGCAGAGAGGAGACAGGAGACTGAAGGCAGTGGTACCCGCATCACAAACTCTATGTGAGGGTCATCTTAGGGTTGTGTGAGCACCAGACCAAAACCAGTCCAAGAGCCCCTGGACATTGATCCAATCTCTCCCAGCCCCTCCTCTCCTCACACAAACACAGACAGTTCCCAGCTCCTTCTACTTTCATCTGTAAAACGGGTCTCTCCACCCTCAGGCTGGAGCCGGGCTGACCCCTGCACTCTGGGGTTGCAGAGGTCTCTTTGGGAGGATGTGAACTCAGCACCCAGTTTCCCACAGAAGAGGGTGACCCGAGACTCACTGGATCCTTGGAGCAGAGCCTGGAGCACTGGGTCAGTCAGGGAGGCTGAGGTTAAGGCGCACAGGGCTGGAGCTGATGTTTGTCCAAAATTTAAAGAGGGAAGTCCCTGAGCACAGAAGACAACCCTTAACCTTGGGTAATTGGGGTGGGGATGGGGCTGAGAGGACCGGAAGCTTATGCAAAGTTCCTGTTAGCCCTTAACCACAGCCTTCTGTGGTTACCCTTGCTAGATTTTCTAAGATGTTTTTAACTGGGGTAACATACACATAACAGGAAATTTTAACCGTCTTTAAGTATTCAGTTCAGTCATTTTGTAACCAAAAGCAAAGTCTGGCTGCTGGCTGCTCAAAAGCCATTCAGGGAAAAAAAAAAGCCATTCAGGAGGCCAGGTTGGTGGAAGGAAAGTTTGCTTTATTTTGGATACCGGCAGTGGGGGGAGGGCGTTACACTCCTGCCAAAGGTCGACTCCCCTCCCACCCCAACAGGCAGTGGGTAAGAGGTTTAGACAGAGGGAGGGGGCTACATGGAGAAACAGCATGGTCAGCTCTGACAGTCATCTTGCAACTGGTCATGGATGGTTGGACCAGCAGCATCTTGATTGTTTTAGGTACAGTTACTCTTCAGTCATAAGGTCAGTGTGTTCCCATTTCCTTGAGACCATTTGTTCCCATTTCCTTGAGGCGGTTCTCAGAATTGGGGCAGCTGTTGTCATGGCTACACTCTGGTCCTCAGCTAGTTACTCTCTTGCACCTGGTGGAGGTGTCCATCTCTACACACTCTCAGAATATTGTCTGTAGCCCTTGAGAAGGAACTAAAGGTCCGTGACTATGCTTAGTCACCACATTATTATTATTTGTTCTCCTCTGGCTGCTGTCCTTTGTTTCCGCATGCTCTCACGTCTTGGATTAAACTTATTCTTTGGCTAAGCTTTTCCCACAGACAGAAGGCAGGCAGAGGACATGGGGGTCAAGGACCCTAGGGTCCTACTCCATCTCCATGTTAAGTACATTCACATTTTGTGCAACCAAACTCCAGGACATTTTTCCTCTGGCAAACAGAAACTACACATTCAACAACAACAATAAAAATCCCCCTTTATCCTTTCCCAGTTCTTGGCAATTACCTTTCTATTTTCTGTCTCAATGACTCTGATTACTCCAGGTTGTTCATTTCGGTGGAATCATCCAATATTTGTCCTTTGCTATCGGGTTTATTTTACTGAGTATAATATCCACTAGGTTCATCCATGTTGTAACATGTGTTATGTTCCCTTCTCTTTAAATGTTGAATATACTCTACTATTGGTACCTACCACATTGGCTTAACCATCCTTTGGTCAATGAGCACTTAGGTTGCTTTCATGTTTTAGTTACTGTGAATAATGGTGCCGTGAACACTGAGTGTACACATGTCTTTTCCCGAGTGTGGCTTCAACTCTTCTGGGTATATCCTCAGAGGTATAATTGCTGGATAATATGGTTCTAAGATTTTTAGCTGCTTGTGATGGAGAAGATATTCACATATTGAGAAGTGGAGAAGTCTGTCTATCTTATACATGATTCAGCCTGAACTTTGTGTGAACTAAGACAGCCTGCCCAACCCTCACAGCACATCTGATTTAACCATTGAGGTAAAGAAAATCTGTTCTGAAGATAAGGATGAACAACTCTATTCTCATGGCATCCATGTTAACACTCCCTGGAAGATAAAGTTCCCTTCCTTGACACCAGGGTCCTGCTGTCTCACTATGTACTAAGTCTTTTTCTGAAGCCTTGAAGGAATACACCCTGTCGTGTTTGATATATGTTCTTTGTTTGGATAAAGTATAAGACTGCACTGAAAACTCTTGCTTCACTGAAGCAGTTCCTCAGAACTATCTGAGCATCTCTCACCCACAGTACAGTCCTCAGTTTGGTTCAAACAAAACCCTTTCATATTCTCATCATAGATGGTTTGTTGATTATTTCTTTGGACACTTGAATTCACAGATCTCAGAAAGGGTGTAAAACTGGGGGCCCCACTCAGATCCTGCTCCCTCCCAGTCCTCTTACACTTCTCAGCTCCCCACAGTCTGCACCTGACCTGAGACACTCCAGTGTGGGGACCCCAAGACCAGCTGGACCCCAACCAGGAGGAGGGGAGCTTAAGATCTCTGATATTAATTCAAGCAACAAAAGCATTTAACGAGCCTCATGCCTGCATCCAGCCTTGCACAAAGGGATGGAAGAGGACAAAGGACATGTGACTTGGTCCCCTTCTTCAGGGAGCTCTGTTTGCTGGGAGGGCTGAGTGCACAGGCAGGGAAGGAAAATAGGAGATAAGAGACAAAGAGCTCTGGTCTTCAGGAAGGAAAATCCGGCAGCAGGAAGTGGAATAGTGAAGAGGGTGGGGGTCCTGGTGAAGGGCTGACTAGATTCTGAAATCTATTAAGTGACCCATAAGGTAAGACCCTGGACACAGTCCATCAAAGCAGGACTTAAGTGTAGTAGTTGACTCTTATATTAACTGTGTTTTTTTAATTGAAGTATAGTTGACTTACAATATTGTAAATTTTTTTTTAAAGGCAACCACACAAAGTAGGGGATTCCCTCATGGCTCAAAGGGTATAAAGAGTCTGCTTACAATGCAGGCGCCCTGAGTTTTATCACTTTCACTTTAAGCTGTCATGGAGAGTTTAGACACTATCCATCTGTTATAGGAATTAGCCTCTAAGTGGAATGATACCTCCACAGACAAACTACAATTCTGCTCACCAGTTGTGAAATATTTAAGTCATTTCATATCTAAGGAAGAATGTTGATTGATTCTGAAAGAATTAAGGGAACCCTGGCTTTCTCAGTTCCTGATATCTCAGGGCATTTCTAAGTCTAACCAGACATCAAGAGAATTAGGTGCCTAGATGTTCCTGCATTACCCAACCTCTCTATGCATTACTAAACTCTACCCAACCAGACCCAGCTGAATGAATAAGCAGAAAATGCTATCGATGCTTTAAAATCTGCATTAGCCCAGGCTCCAGCAGTAGGCCATCCTAACTATAAATTACCACGTTTAATCTTCATGCATGAGGAGAGAGAACTCACCCTGGGTATATTAACTCAGAGGCAAGGTGACCAGCATTGACTCATTGGCTATCCTAGCCCAGCACTTAGATCTGTAACTGACGGCAGGTTTGGCCACTTACTGCTCAACAGACAATACATCAAGTGACAGGTTTCCATAGAGAAGAAAGATTCTTTCTTCAGAAAAGCCAGCAATCTGGGGAGAACGTGGACTTGTCCGTGACAGTTCCCCTCAGCCAAAACAATCTTTAAAGGGAAACAGTCTCAGTTAATCATTAAGCCGGGAGGTCAGATTCTCTGTCATTTTTCCATTGCCACAAGCCTGCTGACTTCCCTCTGTCTTCCCTGGGACATTGTCTTGCTCAAGTGACTCACCTGCAACTGGAGGTTCTCTTGCCCTTGTGGTCCACTTGCAAGTTTACCAAGAGGAAGCTAGGGGCAGAGAATCAAGCATTCTTAAACTACTTAATTATTTTTCTTTTTTTCTTTTTGTGGCCACATCCTGCAGCATGCGACCCACTAGGCTGTAGCCCACCAGTCTCCTCTGTCCATGGGAATCTCCAGGCAAGAATACTGGAGTGGGTAGCCATTCCTTTCTTCCAGGGATCTTCCCAACCAAGGGTCAGACCCAGGCCTCTTGCATTGCAGGCAGATTCTTTATTAATGAGCCACCAGTGAAGCCCCTGAAACATCTCAGATTCTATTATGGATGATCTCACCTGGACTACAAATGATACACTGAAGCTGAGTAATCACTTACCTCTATGTCTATCTCCATAGATTGTGGAGTGGGTTGCCATTTCCTTCTCCAGGGGATCTTCCCAACCCAGGAATCGAACCCAGGTCTCCCACATTGTGGGCAGACGCTTTAACTACTGAGCTACCAGGGAAGCCCATAGAGATTGTTAAATCTAACCTAATTGTTGGGTACAAACCATGCATGTCTAATACATTGCATTTTTTTCTGAGCAAAAAAAAAAAAAAAAAAAAGGCAGAATTGCCCTTCATTTAACAACATTATTGGAATCTGGAGTTACATTCCAAGAACTGATCATCCTGGGAACCAAGGGAGGTAAAATATTCCCTTTAGGGATTTCCTGGTGGTCCAGTGGCTAAGACTCCATGTTCCCAATGTGGGTGGCCTGGGTTCAGTCTCTGGCTGAGGAACGAGATGCCACATGTCACAAGTGCAGGTCCTGCATGTCACAGCTAGGACCTGGCTCAGCCAAATAAAACAAACAAATTTTTTTAAACTCCTCTATATGGGTCATACTTATTCCATGAAAATTTCCAGTTACACTAACACCTTGTTAGTAAAATTGTGTTCCGCTTGAAGATTCGTTGATTCCCTTTTCCTTTTAGTTTGTGTTCTAGACCATATCTTCAAACAGATATGCTTCTTCTGCAGCACGGCCATAATCAACTCTTTTCAAACCCTTATGCTATGAATCACCAACCCTAAAAAGGTTGGGTTCATTTTTGTTTTACTCATTTACAACATTAAATGAAAGAGCTCCCAGTTCCGGTGCAGCTCATTAGCATGGGTGTGCATGCTCAGTCGTGTCTGACTCTTTGTGACCCCATGGACTGTAGCCCACCAGGCTCCTCCATCCATGGGATTCTCAAGGCAAGAATACTGGAGTGGGTTGCCACTTCCTCCTCCAGGGGATCTTCCCATCCCAGAGGTCGAACCCAAGTCTCTTACATCTCCTGCATTGGCAGGCAGTTTCTTTATCACCAGTACCACCTGGGTAGCTCCCATTAGCATGTAGTCAGGTATAAATGGTTTGTCTGGTAACGAGTACCATGAAAATTCACCCAGGCACAGAGGAAACTGGGATGGGTGTGGGAGCAGCTGTCCTGGCTGGGTTGGTCTGGATGTCCTGTCAGCGTTGGAGCTGAGCCCTTGATAAAGTAAGACGTGTAACCATGGTAAGGAAATACCTGAAGATTCATTGGAAGGACTGATGTTGAAGCCGACACTCCAATAATTCGGCCACCTGATGCTAAGAGCCAACTCACTGGAAAAGGCCCTGAAGCTGAGAAAGATTGAAAGCAGGAAGAGAAGGGCGGCAGCAGAGGATGAGATGGCTGGATGGCATCACCAACTCAATGGACACGAGTTTGAGCAAGCTCCAGGAGTTGGTGATGGCAGGGAAGCCTGGCGTGCTGCAGTCCATGGGGTCAATAACAACAATGATGGTAAGGAGGCTAAGAATGAAAGAGATTGATATGGGGTGGGGTGGGGAGACGTGGATGAAGAAGTTTGGTACAGAAGGTCAGAAGCCTGGCAGGATGCACACTCTGGACAGACGACCTGCCCAAACCCAGCCAGTTCCTCCAGTCCAACCATCCTTCCTGCCCATATTTTAGACCTTGTGGAGAATTCATGGGTCTGGCAGGGTTTCTGAAAGTGATGAAGAGCCATGACGATACAATCCCTTCGGTGAGATTTCCACATTCCAAGTTTTTGCTGAAAATACAAACCTTCTAGAGAGATGCCTCACTGAATTCCCCAGATGAGCTTACCCTGATAGCATGCTGGATTGAACAAGTGAACTATAGGATATCCAGTACAATTTGAAATTCAGATATACAATGGATAATGTTTTAATATAAATGTCCCATATATTGAATATTTGGGACATGTGAAAATGTTTGAAAGTGTTAGCTCAGTCGTGTCCAGCTCTTTGCAATGCTATGGACTGTATAGCCTGCCAGCCAGGCTCTTCTGTCCATGAGATTTCCCAGGCAAGAATACTAGAGTGGGTTACCATTCCCTTCTCCAGGGGATCTTCCTGACCCAGGGATCGAACCTGGGTCTCCTGCATTGCAGGCGGATTCTTTACCATCTGAGCCACCAGGGAAGCCCTCATTTGGGACATTCTTGTAGGGAAAAAAATGAGTTGCTATTGAAGTGAGGAAATTGTCTGTTATTTAAGCCTGTAATATGTGAGAATACTTCTTTGAATAGTAGACGATTCATTGTTTACTCGAAATCCAAATGTCACTGAGCATCCTGTATTTTTTTTTTTTTTTTGCTATTTATTTTTATTTATGTGGCTGCACCAGGTCTTAGTCGCAGCATGTGGGATCTAGTTCCCTGACCAGGAATCGAGACCGGGCCCCTCGCATTGGGAGAGCAGAGTCTGAGCCACCGGACCACCAGGGAAGTCTTGAGCATCCTGTATTTTTTTTGTTTTTAACATCCTGTATTTTATGTGGTCACCTCTTCTGCCACCCAGAGGTCTGTGAGTGCACTTGCCTCACAGAACCATCTCTGCATCTTTGTTGATGTGGCCAGACAGCTCTAAGTCCCACGTTGGAAGACATCATTTCTGGTTGAGAAACATGTTTGGGGGCAAGAAGCTACATCAAACACTACTACTGTTGGGATGGGTGAACTCAAGAATGACAACAGTTCTCAAGGAACTTATGGTCCTAGCAGAGCAGAGAAAATCACATCATGAAATAAAATAGAGATCGATGAACAATCTTCCCTTTTCTGCTGCTTCCCCATCACCCAGACTCTTCCCCATAAATTATACTCCCTTTGTTCTAGTCTATATTGTAGAACTTGAGCAATTTGACCTGTAAGCGTGTCCCATGGTCTGGATTTTTCTGGCCAAATCTTCCTGGTGCAATGACCATTGGTCTTTATTTCCTGCCAGTTGACAGTAAGATCTGGAATTGGTTCAGATGCTTATACCTGGTATGCTTCCTGTTCATTTTGTAACATTTTATTTCATTTTTTTAAAAAGTTCCCATCTTCAAAAAAAAAATCATTACAATAGAAGCTTCTGAGTATGACCCACCACACCCTGCAAAAAAAAAAAATGTGGTCTGTTTTGCAGAGAAAAAGAGAGGGTACTTTGGTCTTGCCAGGAACATATTTTCTGAGGAAATGGCATTTACCTTTAAAAGGACACACAGGGTGGTGATTAGCTAGCTAAAAGCATTCCAGGCAGAGTGGATCAGGCTGACAGCCCTCTTCAGAAAAGCAACAATGCACAGTGAGCGGGGTTGACATCTAATGAGACAGAGAGGGGTAATGATGATTCAGAGCTTGCAGGGATAGTTATTTAAGTCCCTGTAAGGGCTGGTAAGAATTTGCCTTTACAAGGACTTTGGTTCCATTAACGTTTTTTTTTGAGCTGGGTTTAGGTCAGGATAATTATGTGCGTTTTGAAAAGAACATTGTGGTCTAGCTCCAGAGCAAATCCTGGAGAGGCCAGAGTGGATGCAGGGCAAGTGCAAAAAGGGATACTCACAGAGCATCCTCCTCTGGGTGAGATGCTGCCACCCAGTGAGACGCAGCAGGAGGAAGGGGCTTGTTTGCAGGCTGGATCCTTCAGCAGCTGGAATCAAGGCCTTTAAGTCTGAGGAATGGGAGTGTGTATGAAAGGAACAGGACTGTATACAACAGGTAATGGATGAAGATCAACAAGCCAAGTTTGACCTCTATCCAAAGTGACCTGCACACGTCTCTGTGTGTGCTCAGTCCCCAAGTTGTGTTCGATTTTTTGCAACCCCATGGACTGCAGCACGCCAAGCTTCCCTGTCCATCACCATCTCCCGGAGTTTGCTCAAATTCATGTCCATTGAGTCGGTGATGCCATCCAACCATCTCGCCCTCTGTTGTCCCCTTCCCCTCCCGATTTCCATCTTTCCCAGCATCAGGGTCTTTTCCAATGAGTCAGTTCTTTGCATCAGGTGGCCAAAGTATTGGAGCTTCAGCTTCAGCATCAGTGCTTCCAATGGATCTTCAGGGTTGCTTTCCTTTAGGATTGACTGGCTTGATCTGCTTGCAGTCCAATCGGCTTTCAAGAGTCTTCTCCAGCACCACAGTTCAGAGCCACCAGGGAAGCCAGCAAATGCTTTTTGGATTTAATTGTTGCCATAGGATTTTTCACTTTGAAGTACAGCCTCAATGTTTCAGCAGTTCGGTTTCTCACTGGTTTTATTCAGCAGAACGAGTTTCACTTCCATGGACTATTTGTTCATATCTTTTGCCCACTTGGGGGCACAGATTTCCAAAGATATTTGATCATTTGTTTTGGGATGTACCCCAGTCCTCTCTGTTCACAAGGGCTGATCTGAATGATCTAGCATCCCCTTATTTTATGCCACTCTCACTCACCCTGACTATAACACCATAACATTGGAATTTTTTTT
>NW_011494505.1:41402-43425 GCF_000754665.1 Bison bison bison
TTTTTTTAAAAATTATTTTTTATTTGAGTATAGTTGATCTACAATGTTGTGTTAGTTTCAGGTGTACAGCAAACTCATTCAGTTATACCTATCTATTCTTTTTCAGATTCTTTTCCCATATAGGTAATTACAGAGTATTGAATAAAATTCCCTGTGCTATACAGTAGGTCCTTGTTGATTATTTTATATACAGTAGTGTGCATATGTTAATCCTAAATCCTAATTTATATACCTTACAGAAAGAAAATGCAATTTTCAATATCATCATTGAAAAAAATGAAATTGGGCATAGTGGGAAATCTATGTAAAGTGACTGACATCATGGCTTACTTGTGATAATCTTATCACATTAACCTTATCTCATTAATTGGGAGGCAATACTTTGGCCACCTGATGCAAAGAGTGGACTCTTTGGAAAAGACCCTGATGCTGGGAAAGATTGAAGGCAAAAGAGAAGAAGGCGGCAGAAGATGAGATGGTTAGATAGCATCACGGACTCAATGGACATGAGTTTGAGCAAACTTGAGATAGTGAAGAACAGAGAAGCTTGGCGTGCTGCGGTCTATAGGGTTGCAAGGAGTCAGACGGGACTTAGTGACTGAACGACAATTAACAACCTGAGGCCAAAAAAAAAAAAAAAAATCCCAACAAAAACAAAAAAAAATACCAGAAGCTTCCAGTAGATGGGGTAATAACACAAATTAGATCTGGAGTCAGCGTGTAAATCCTGGCTTGTAGGAGCTTCTAGATTTTTAAGCAAGGGACTTGACATCTCTGAGTCCTGAAGTCACTATGAGAACTGCGTTAGCCATGTCCGGGATAAATAAATGTAAGCACATGCTCTTTACACACTGGGAATGCAGATTTGCTAAATGGAGCCATAATCTGAGCTCCTCCGCCAGATCTTCTGAACCAGGGCTCAGTGAAATCACTCACTGGTCCATTTCAGCCACTCAGCAAGCTTTCTGCAGATCAGCACCCACGCTGAATCCAGAGACGTGTCTGTCTTGTTCTTGGCTTTGAGGTGCTCCCACTCTGATGGAGAAGACAGTCACAGCCCAGGTGGCACAAACAATGGATTGCTTGTGTTGATTTAAAAACACACACGTAGTGAGAGTTGGGAGCCAAGGACGTTTGTGTGCTTGTGATTGTCGCACAATCGTGTCTGACTCTTCGCGACCCCATGGACTGTAGCTGCCAGGCTCCTCTGTCCATAGTGATTCTCCAGGCAAGAATACTGGAGTAGATTGCCATGCCGTCCTCCAGGCAGTCTTCCCCACCCAGGGATCAAACCCAGGTCTCCCACATTGCAGGCAGATTCTTTACCCACTGAGCCATCAGGGAAGCCCCCAAGTAAATTTATTTGGGGGCAAAATGAGGACCGCCGCTGGAGAGACAGCACCTCAGGCAGCTCTGAGAAACTGCTCGAAAGAGGCAGGGGGAAGGTCAGCTATGTGTGTGATTTTGGGGAAGAGAAGTATATGCAATCAAGCACTTTTTTTTTTCTCTCCCTGCAGGTTTCTACTAGTCACGAGGAGCAGACATCACCATGTAGGATTTTAGTGCTTTCCTAGATACGGGAAGATACAAGACCTGGGCTCATAAAATCAGCTCCTGGAAATATCTTTCTGAAGACCTGTCCTGCCAGTTTTTCCTGGAGTACAGACTACCTCATTTTGTTACTGAGTCCAAGCTGCTCTGCTTGCTGCACAATAATAGGCCAGCGAATTGGAGAGGCGAGGTGTTGAAGCAAAGAAGAGAGTTTAATCGGGAGCCGGCAGACGGAGCAGAGGGCAGGCTAGCGCCTGAAAATCACCATCTTACTGGGGTCTGGATGCCAGGTTCCTTTCCAGATCAGAGAGAAAGAAGCAATGAGGGACTAAAGTCAAAAGGCGCGAGAGACGGAGAGGCAGTGAGGAAGTAGTGGAAGGGTCTTCAGGCCTGCAAAACGTCTCCAAGGGGGGGTCCAGCCTTCAGAAGGGGTGTGTTAATCTGTTCTGTTCACAGGTGCGGAGGAGCACAT
>NW_011494505.1:44671-48445 GCF_000754665.1 Bison bison bison
TACAAGGCAATGACACCCACTCCAGTACTCTTGCCTGGAAAATCCTATGGACAGAGGAGCCTGTTAGGCTGCAATCCATGAGGTCGCTAAGAGTCGGACACGACTGAGCGACTTCACTTTCACTTTTCACTTTCATGCATTGGAGAAGCAAATGGCAACCCACTCCAGTGGTCTTGCCTGGAGAATCCCAGGGACGGGGGAGCCTGGTGGGTTGCTGTCTATGGGGTCACACAGAGGCAGACACGACTGAAGTGACTTAGCATAGCATAGCATAGCATAGCAATGGCTCCAAAACAAAGCTTTTCAGATTAAACTTTTTATCCTGTGAATGTGAGTTTTTATAACACCTTTACATACCCCCTCACCCTACTATGCTTGCCTGTCTTACTTCCCTTTGAAATGGGGGCCCACATGAAATCCCAGAGTTCACGTAAAATAATCTTTAATCCCCAAATTATCCTTATTCCTGTGTGTGTTGTTTGTTTGTTTTGACTGTACTGTGAGACAAATGTGATCTGAGTTCCCCAACTAGGAATTTTAACCGAACCCCTGCAGTGGAAGCAGTCTTAATCACTGGACCACCAGGGAAGTTCCTTTTGTCCCAAAATTATATTTATCCCAAAATAAAAACAATTCAGCTGCTGAAAGTGCAGAAAGAAATCTTAGATAAGCTTCATCTGCCTCCCCCCAAAATAGCTGCCCTCAACCACTTCCTCCAAGGGAAGTTTCCTGTAAATTCAGTTGCCAAGGCAGAAGGCCCATAGCCCTAGCATCAAAAAGCCCCATAGAACTTTCCATACCCTCCCACTGAAGCCCTTATGTGCTCCCCTTCAGTTAAAGCGTTAATTGCTCTTTGCAACACGGTGGACTGTAGCCCGCCAGGCTTCTCTGTCCATAGGCTTCTCCAGGCAAGGATACTAGATTGGATTAGCCATGCCCTCCTACAGGGGATTTCCCAACCCAGGGGTCAAACCCAGGTCTCCTGCATTGCAGGCGGATTCTACACCATCTGAGCCACCAGGGAAGCCTTATGTAAAAGTTTCTCTCATTTCTCGATACTGGGAGGTCCCTCATGCACTTGTTAATAAGCTTCTTTTCTCCTGTTAATCTTGCTACTGTTAGTTTTCTGGCCTTCAGCAACTAGACCTGATTTGGAAGAGGAATGTTTTTCCTCCCAAAGCTTTCTTTAGAATGTCTTTCATAGGATCTCAGACCAGAGGAGTCACCCCATACTGTCCCTTCCACCCAGTGGCCATAGCTCAGGTTCTGAGCTTTTGAGCATGGACCCCAAGTACTAAGGGATTATATCTCCCTTTCTTACTAGTGAATTAGGACCCAGAAAATAGATTTCAACTAATACCTAATGAACAAATAAATTGCTCAAAAGAAATCTTCAGGAATATTCAATGAAATTGGATTTTGGAAACTAAAAAAGTGTCCTAGCAAATCCTAAACAGATGCAAAAGAAAATGAGATTAAGCCCTACCCTCAAACCTCTTCAGGATTCTAGAGTCATCCAAGAGGAATTTCCTGCTAAGTAAGCTATCTTCTTTGTGTTAAAAATATCTTTTTGCATCTAGCTCAGGAGACTCAGTTCTTTGAAATGAGCTGAACATCTGAAATCTCTTTTCCAGGAGCTGTAATACCTTGGAATATTTTCTAGACCTCTTCTCTGTCAATGAAAAATCAGTCAATCCAAGAAAAAAACAGAAAACTTTATTCTAGCTGAATTTGAGGATCAGCGGGGCTCAGAATATAAAGAATGCCCCTGCAATGCAGGAGACGCAACTTTGATCCCTGGGTCAGGAAGGTCTCCTGGAGAAGGAAATGGGAACCCACTCCAATATTCTTGCCTGGGAGATCCCATGGACAGAGGAGCCTGGCAAAGAGTTGGACAGAAGCAACTCATACACACGTACAAGACTAACCTTGGTGGCTCCTGTGACCCCTTACAAGATCTCGAAGGAATCCTCTTTTTTTTGTTTTGTTTTGTTTGCCTTGCTGCAAGACTTGCGGGATCTTAGTCCCCCACCAGGAATCAAACCCATGCCCCTCGAAGTGGACGTGTAGTCACAGCCATTGGACCCCTGGGGAATTTCCGAAGCTTCAGATATAACTGTTCATCCTGTATTTTGCCTGGCAACTCCAGACTGAAGAGCTGAATTTTTTTCCCCACCTGTTTCTTTTTTTTTTTTTATTGAAATAAAGTTGATTTACAATGTTGTGTTAATTTCTGCTGTACAACAAAATGACTAAGTTATACATATACATAAATTTTTAAAATATTCTTTTCCATTATGGTTTATCTCAGGATACTGAATACAATTCCCTGTGCTATTCAGTAGGACCTTGTGAGGAGCTGAATTCTTAATTAATTAAATTTTAAAGAGCTACACATGGCTAATGGTTATTGTGTTGGAAACACAGTTGATGGTAAAAATGAGTCCAGAGAGCAGATAACAGGACCTAATTATTGAGATGATACCCAGGGCTGAGTAGAGAGGTCCTTCATGGCCCATCCCTTCCCTCCCTTATCTCCAAACCTTCATCACTGTAGCATGTTCTCTCTCTTTTTTCTTAAAGTACATCATCAGTAAAACCCATCTGTGTGTAGAATCCTAGAATAAATGGTATGGTTCTGAGTGTTTAACCGTGCGGGTTCTGGAACAAGTATTAAAAAAAAATCCACTGGACACTTGTTAAAAGTTGGTGAAGACTTGGGAATTCTCAGGTGGTCCAGTGATTAGGACTCCATGCTTTGGTCCTTGCCCCCCACACCGTATCTTCTGCCTGCCTTTTGCCCGTGGAAGACTTTAGTCAAAGAATAAGTGTGATCAGAGAAGGAGAAATGCTGAAACAAAGGAAAACAATCAAAGGAGACTAAATAATAATATAGTCATTCAACATAGTCAAGGACCTTTAGTTCCCTCTCAAGAGCTATGGACAATATTCTGAGCCGTATCTGTGAGCTGTCTTATAGATACCAAAGCAGCAGGTGGAGAAGTTAACTACAGGGCGACCGGACTGCACCCTGGACATGAGCTGCCACAATTCAGACAATTGACTGGAAAGAAATGCGAAAAAATGGACCCTGAAACTGAAGGTTAACTGTACCTACACAATCAAGTTGATGCTGCTCAGACCACTGATGACCAATTTGAAGATGACTGTTGGAGAGGACTGTGCTGTTTCCGCCTGTAGCCCCCCCTCCCCCTGTCTATAAAAGCTCTCATCCCCTTTTCCGGTGGGGTGGAGTTGGCCTTTGGATCGATGTCCACCATCCTCCCCCAACCTAGTTGCCAGCATCTGAAATAAAGCAAACGTTCCTTCCCACCAACCTGGCCTGATTATTTGCTTTTGAGTGGCAGGCAGCCAGACCCCACACACGCTTTTGGTAACACTTTTTGCTGAGGGCCTAGGTTCAATTCCTGGTCAGGGGACTAAGATCCCATAAGTGGCACCGTGAAGCCAAAAAAGGGTACAGACGATCAACTGCAAGTTCGCACTTGACTCTACAAGGGCTAAATCGTGAGCTGTGGCAGCTGTTGCCCTTCAAAGGAGCTCACAGAAAGGAGGCACGCTGTGCTCAGTGGAAAAACTGGCAGGACAGGTCTTCAGAAATTTAGATATTTTCAGGAACTGATTTTATGAGCCCAATTCTTGTATCTCCTCATATCTAGGAAAGCACTAAAATCCTTTTTGGTGATATCTGCTCCTCCTCGTGATTAGCAGAAACCTTCTGCAGAAAAAAAAAAAAAAAAAAAAAAATTTTTT
>NW_011494505.1:48593-50274 GCF_000754665.1 Bison bison bison
GCAAAAAAAAAAAAAAAAAAAAAAAAGTGCTTGATTGCATAACTTCTCTTCCCAAAAATCACATACAGACTGACCTTCCCCCTGCCTCTCTGGAGCGGTTTCTCAGAGCTATCTGAGGTCTGTCTCTAGACTGCAGTCCTCATTTTGTCCCAAAGAAAACTTAACTCGCAACTCTCACATAGTGCTTTCTTTCTTTCTTTCTTTTTTAAGTTGACAAGACTTAACAGAAACAGACTAACAGATTTAGAGAAAGAACTTATGATTTCCAGGGGGGGAATGGGGGAAAGACAGACTGGGAGTTTAGGATGGACACGTACACACTGCTATTCTAAAACAGGTAACCATCAAGGACCTGCTGTATGGCACAAGGACCTCTACTCAAAATTCTATGATAATCTAAATTGGAAAAGAATTTGGAAAAGAATATGTGCTGTGCCCAGTTGAGTCTGATACTTTGTGAGCCCAGAGACTAGAGCCCACCAAGCTCCTCTGTCCATGAGGAGAAGCCTGGAGGGAGTTGGCATTTCCTCCTCCAAGGGCTTCTTCCCAACCCAGGAATTGAACCTGGGTCTCCTGTATTGTAGGCAGATTCTTTACCATCTGAGCCACCAGGGAAGCCCAGGGGGATTGAGATTGGGCTCAAATTCAGGGAGTCAGAGCCTGAACAGTGGAGTAAAGGTGAGTGAGTGGCTGGAAAATTACCAGGAGGAGACCTCATGGTGGGGGGATACTTACTAAACTTGCTTAACAGGATTCTTGCTGAAAGCCAGCCAAGGGTTTAGACATCAGGGGTGTTGGATGAGGAATTTGATCAGAGATCAGAAGTTATAGGTTAACAAGGGTGGGGTGGAGACAGGCATATTTTTTTGCCAAGATTGGACTGGGAGGGCCACGGGCAGGTCAAGGTCGAGGTGTACTTAAGAGGCTACAGGGGAGCCTGACTCAATCAGGCTTAAGTCAAAGACAGAGTCTTGGTCAGTGTTGTCCAGAAGGAAGAAATGTGCCTCACCTCTTCTAGGTTCTCTTCTAAATTGACATGAGATCAATAATTCCCTGGTGGACCAGTAACTGGGACCCGGCGCTACCACTGCAGGGGGAAGACTGGGATGCGACTGAACGCCTGAACAACAATACATGAGGGAGCCTGAGGAAAATGGAGTAAATAGCCAGACTGGCCCAAACCTTTGCCTTAAAATGCCACCTTCAGCTAAGACAAAAGAAGATGCTGAGGCTGGTGGAATGGGACTTGAGAGAAGGGCAATTCACATGGAGATGAAAGCAAATGTTTGGTAAACAAACATTTGCTAGGGCTGGGCTGGGACCATGGAACTCAGAGGGGAGTCTGATCTCCAGGCCTCCAGGTTCTCCCCCTTCTCGACACACATACTTGCCACATATTCTTTGTAGACATCGCTGGTGGTAGCTTTATTCTGGGAACAGGATGTCTCTCTCTTTTCTCTTAATGTGTAAATTTCTTAAATTTTTGGCAGCACCTTGTGGGATGTAGGATCGAATCTGTGCTCCCTGCATTGGAAGCTCAGTCTTAGCCACTGGCTGCTGCTGCTGCTAAGTCACTTCAGTCATGTCTGACTCTGTGCGACCCCATAGACAGCAGCCCACCAGGCTCCTCCATCCCTGGGATTCTCCAGGCAAGAACACTGGAGTGGGTTGCCATTTCCTT
>NW_011494505.1:50718-72048 GCF_000754665.1 Bison bison bison
GAGATGCCTGGATGGCATCACCGACTCGATGGGCGTGGGTTTGGGTGAACTCCGGGAGTTGGTGATGGACAGGGAGGCCTGGCGTGCTGCGATTCATGGGGTCACAGAGAGTCGGACACGACTGAGCGACTGAACTGAACTGAACTGAACTGATGGACTGCAGCTAATAACAGTAATGATATTGGTTTATTCACTGTAACACGTGTGTTCTACCAATGTACTAATGATGTATTTTAAAATTTAATTTTATAGGTATCAATTATTTTTCAAATTCTTTTACCATTTAGGTTATTATAGAGTAC
Source organism: Bison bison bison (assembly GCF_000754665.1). Classification (NCBI taxonomy): domain Eukaryota; kingdom Metazoa; phylum Chordata; class Mammalia; order Artiodactyla; family Bovidae; genus Bison; species Bison bison. The sequence continues at coordinate 51,021 of NW_011494505.1, forward strand.
CAGTTCTCTGTGCTCTGTTACATTTTAAAAGCCAATATATTGCAGGCAGACGCTTTACCGTCTGAGCTACCAGGGAATCCCAATTATTAGCTGCAGTCCATGGTTAATTCAGCTTTCCCTAGGTTTTTTTTTTTTTTTAACCTTAACCTAATGTCATTTTCTGTTCCAGCATCCCACTCAGAACATCGCATTACACACAGTTGTCCTGTTTTCTTAGGCTCCACTTCTGCCTTTGGCTGCACGGGTTTCTCAGTCCTTGTTGGAGTTATAATGTATTCATGTATAGGGGAAACTGGGGGTAGGCATAGTGGAAACTCTACATGTTGCAGTTTCTCTGTAAATCTAAACTTGTTCCCAAAGGAAAAGTTTCATTATTTAATTTTTTTTAAGTTTCTTTTTTTAAAAAAGAAAAAAAGCCGTAATTTAAAAAACTGTTCTGGCTCAGTCATTTCTTAGAAATCCAAAGAATGAGAGTAAGTCCCACCTAGTCAAGTCCCCACCCCTAGGGCTTTCATAGTAAATTTGCCTTTATTAAACAGATGTTTGCCTACTCTTTGTGTGCTGGTGATATTCAAAATACTCTCTGAAACAGCTATCAAATCTCATTATTTGTGCTGAATGAGGGTCTGAACCTCTTTCCTGAGGAGAAGGAAGGAATTTCTGCCCTTAAGTCCCCTTTTCCCTTTCAGATTGCCACCCCCATCCATCGCCATTAGCTTTTGCATCAATTTCCGCAGCCTGGCCCCACGAAATCTGTCCTTCTGCCCCACAGGTAGAATTTGTAATTGAGGGAATAATGAGCTTGCCCTTGACCCTGAGCCTGCCTTCCGGGTCTTAGCAAAGAATCCTGCTAAATCTTTTCCCTGACCCTCGAGAGCTAATCACCTCTCACGCCAGATCAAGTTCCTCTCCCTCCATTTAATCTCTGAGTCCTTGACCTGCCTTAATGAGAATCCTATTAGACTCACTTGGTAAGACCCCTCTTCACTTTGGTATCTCTTCTCAAGGATTTTGAATCCACTGACCCCCTCACTCAACACTGTGGCTGTAAATCACCATTTCACCTTGAGAAAGACCCTGATGCTGGGAAAGACTGAAAGCCAAAGGAGAAAGGGACGGCTGAGGATGAGATGGTTAGATAGCATCACCGACTTAATGGACATAAATTTGAGCAAACTCCAGAAGATAGTGAAGGACAGGGAAGCCTGGAGTGCTGCAGTCCATGGGGTCACAAAGACACGACTTGAAAACTGAACTTGTAATCAGATATTCTCTCAATCCATCTCCCCTATTGAGAAAATTTGTACCCTGAAAGAACTCAGAACAGGCCACCCCAAACTATGTGGCTGTGTGTCTACTGGAGAAATTGATTAGTGAAGTGGTTTGCAAGATCTTACAAGATTCACCTTCAGAATCCCCTGAATTAAAACCCCTGGGACTTCCCTGGTGGTGGTCCAGTGTTTAAGACTCCACACTTCCGCTGCTCTGGGCATGGGCTCCATCCCTGGTTAGGAACTAAGATCCTGCATGCCACGTGGGTGGCCAAAAAAGAAAAAAACTTAAAACTCGTGACTTTGCTTCCATCTAAAGCTGAGGCAAACTCATGTCTTCTCGGTGTTAACAACAGTGTCAGACACATTCGAACACCTCTGACACTTGGAAGCTCATGACTCTCATACCTTCCTCTCTCTTATCAATTACATTCATTCCATCACCAATATTAGTTAGAATGGCCATCCTCACAGGCTTCCCTGGTGGCTCAAGATGGTAAAGAATCTGCCTGCAATGAGTCAGACCCAGGTTCAATCCCCAGGTCAGGAAGATCCCCTGGAGAAGGGCATGGCAACCCACTCCAGTACTCTTGCCTGGAGAATCCCAAGGACAGGAGCCTGGTGGGCTACAGTCCATGAGGTTGCAAAGACAGACATGACTGAGAGACTAACACTTGCTTCCTCACAAAGCTTGAATATAGATGGTTAAATTAGGCAAAAGTCATAAAAACATATACTCTTTAAATGAATTTCTTATCCACACAATGTAAAGAACCCTGAAGGAAATGCAAAATAATCAAGGTGAAAACCAGGACACAACTCTTAAGATGCCTGACAAATATTCTCAATGAGGGCTATGTGACTCCAAGCACACCCTATCCTAAGTGACTGTGATCAACATTTGAAATGCCTCCCTAAGGTTTCCTTTTGGTTCTCTGCTGCTGCTGCTGCTGCTGCTGCTAAGTCGATTCAGTCGCGTCCGACTCTGTGCGACCCCAAAGATTGCAGCCTACGAGATTCCCCTGTCCTTGTGATTCTCCAGGCAAGAACACTGGAGTGGGTTTGCCATTTCCTTCTCCAATGCATGAAAGTGAAAAGTGAAAGTGAAGACGCTCAGTCATGTCCGACTCTTAACGACCCCATGGACTGCAGCCTACCAGGCTCCTCCATCCATGGGATTTTCCAGGCAAGAGTACTGGAGTTGGGTGCCATTGCCGTCTCCCTTGGTTCTCAGTGGGCGTTACCAAAAGTAGAGGTTTGCTTTTTGTTTTGCAAACAAAAACATGTAAAATGTAAAAAAAAATGCTTTTTGTTTTTGCAAACAAAAAAATGTAAAATTATCATTACACAGATTCACATTCACAGGGATTCTCACATTTTCTAAAGTGTTCTCCCAGACTCTTTTTTTTTTTCCAGTTGGCAGATTCACTTATTCAGTGAATATTTTCAAAAGTCTGTGATGGACCAAGCACTGGGGACACAGTTCTGAACAAAATAGAAAATGTCCTTCCTTCATCAAGCTTACATTTTCGTTTTGGAAACAGATGACAAAGAAATAAGCAAATGAGTTTTTAATATCAGCTAATTATGCATACCAAGTACTCCAGATACAGCATGGAGGTGAATGTCAAAAATTACAATCTTTTTTTTCAAATGTGCACTAACTTTGACACTTTCTGAAATATATTCATGTGTTCATGCTCATTTATTTATTTTTTGATTGGATGAAAATTATTTTACAACATTATATGGGTTTCTGCCATACAACAACGTGAATCAGTCATAACTGTACCATTTTATTTATTCCATGTATTTCTTTTGGCCTCATCACATGGCATGTGGGATCTTGGTTTCCTGACCAATAATAAAACCCGTGCCCCCTGCATTGGAAGTGTGGAGTCTTAACCACTGGACCATCAGGGAAATTCCATGGAATTGCTATTTTAGAAAAGCTGGTTGGATGAAGTGTCCTTGAAGAGGCATGATTCAATGAAATTAGGGAAGAAAGCAATTAAAAGAACTGGAAAATTCTGGACAAGTAGACCTACTATGTTTCGTGTCTGTATCATTACAACTCTCAAAAGTTTGCTCTATTTCTTTCCCATATCCTGTGATGTTCTAGGGCTTCCCTGGTGGCCCAACATGGGGCCTGGTGGCCTGCAACATGGGAGTCACAGAAGACACAGGTTCGATCCCTGGGTCAGGAAGAGCCCCTTGAGGAGGGCATGGCATCCCACTCCAGTATTCTTGTATGGAGAATCACATGGACAGAGAAGCCTGGTGGGCTACCTGTGTCCCAAGTGTCACAGAGCTGGACACGACTGAAGGGATTTAGCACTCACTTGATGTTCTAACATAACTGCGTACTTGATTGGTTTTGAAGGCCATATTGAGTATCGCCTTACTCAGTGGTGTCTCCAGGCAAGAATCCAGGAGTGGGTTGCCTTTTCTTTCTCTAGGGGATCTTCCTGACTCAGGAATCAAATCCAAGTCTCCTGCATTGGCAGGCAGATTCTTTATCCTTGAGCCACCAGGGAAGGCCTGATATATTCAGTTCAGTTCAGTTCAGTAGCTTAGTCGTGTCTGACTCTTTGCGACCCCATCAATCGCAGCACGCCAGGCCTCCCTGTCCATCACCAAGTTCCGGAGTTCACTCAGACTCACGTCCATTGAGTCAGTGATGCCATCCAGCCATCTCATCCTCTGTCGTCCCCTTCTCCTCCTGCCTCCAATCCCTCCCAGCATCAGAGTCTTTTCCAATGAGTCAACTCTTCGCATGAGGTGGCCAGATATATTAAATGATGTCTAATAAATTTCAGCTGTCAGGTAAGGTCTTCTAAAGTGTTTCATCTAGTCTGGAAATAGTCCTCCCTTCCCCCCACTTTTTCTTCTCAACTTCAGCACAAAGCAGTAACTTTACATTAAATTGTAGGAATCCTTTTAAAAAACACGATTATCACCCATTCACCTCCAGGCAGTACCTCACTGTTAAGCAAAGAACTCTGTACACAAAAGGATTTCAAAAACTGTTGAGGATCTTTTTTTTTTTTTAAGCTATTCTTACTGGTATGCAGACCAGCCAGATAAAGGTATGAATTGGGTGGGGACGGTGGAGAGACCAGGTGATTGTAATGACAACAAGGTCTAGTGATTTGCAAATGAAGAGCTTTCAATTCTGCAGGAAGAATGTTTGATTTAGCAAACTTTTTCCATTTAGTCCTAGTCTCCCCCAGCCACCCCAGGCTATCGAATCTCGTTTCTTAAATCTTTGAAATTTTTTAATCCAAAAAAAAGAAAAAAGAAGGGGAAAAAAAGTGGCTCAGTAAAGAGGAAAGGTAAAGAATGTTCCTGCAATGTAGGAGACCCAGGTTCAACCCCCGGTTTGGGAAGATCCCCTGGAGAAGGAAATGGGAATCCACTCCAGTATTCTTGCCTGGAGACTCCCCATGGTCAGCAAAGTCTAGCAGGCTACATTCCATGGGGTTGTCGTGTCGGATTGGAATGAGTGACTAATACCTTCAAAGAGGAAAGATATTAACTTGAGACTTAAGGTTCATTAACAGTTAATAAATCAAGTATACATCAATAAAACTTTAATAGTTAACAAATCAATTGTACATCAATAAAGCTGGGGGAAAATTGGAAAAAAGCAGCTAATAAACATATTAACTTGAGATTTTAATGGGCACGTTGGTGGTTGTTTAGTTGCTAAGTCACGTCTGATTCTTGCAACCGGGTTTCTCTGTCCATGGCATTTCCCAGGCTAGAATACCAGAGCGGGTTGCCATTTCCTTCTCCACGGGATTTACTTAAAATCAACTTTGAATGGAAGTCTTTGTTTCACATTTCTTAAAGTCAATTGCATTAATAGTTTTTCACCCTTAAGAACAAATGCTTCTTGCATTTTGACTAAGTGCGGGCCCCAGCGCTGATTTGGGGGTGGGGGGCTATAGGTGAATAAGACCAACCACTGTCCCCTGGGAGCTGAGCTCAAAGGACAACTGTGACAAGTGATTGAACTGGTGGCTAGTGATTAGACAAAGAGAATGCTAAGCCCTTGAAATGTGAGAGACACATAGGGGTCGGCCCTGAACGTGCTCCGTGTGGGTGAAGGGCAGGAAGAAAAAGCTGTCAGTGGCTGAGAAAAGAAGGTGATGAAAAGGACCTTGCTGGGTTTGGGGACAGAGCAGAGGGTCCAGGTGGAGAGGAGTGGTGAGGTTAGGTCTGGGTGGAAACCAATGTTTCCATTTTTACCAAAGCTGCTCTCAAAAATCCACATTTTAGGGAATTCCCTGATGTTCCAATGGTTAGGACTCAATGCTTTCACTGCCACGGGCCCAGGTTTGATACCTGGTTGTGAAACCAAGATCCCACAAGCCTCTCAGGGTGGCCGGGGGAAAAAAAAAAAAGCTCATTGTTAAAAAAAAAAAAAATTCTTTAAAGAAAAAACAGAAAAGGAAATATTTTAAAATGCTCATTCTAACACAACATTGCCAATCAACTATTTGCCAATAAAAATATTAATTAAAAATGCTCATTATAGCACTATTAATAAATTATCCTAAATTTGTAGAAATTGAAAATGTCTAACGGGCTTAATGAAATAGGCTAAAGATATACTCTATATTGCCATTAAGCATTAAGGCACATGTATTTATTGGTTTTACCATTTTATTTATATAGTTTTTGAAATTTATCCAACAATCTTTAGTAAATCCCATGGACTTGTTATCTTTGTCCAGAATTTCTTACAGGGAGAATACTCAGATCTCAATAATACGCATAAATTTAGTAAAACTGCACATTTTTAAAAGATACTGAAAATATTTTGAGAAATTGTAATATTCATAGTTGTTAAAAAGAAACACTTAAAATACCTTTTAATGGGGTGCTGGATTTAAAGAACTCCAAAGCGATCCCTACACCAATGCTTTGTATGGATACACAGAGATTCAGAGATAACATGAACAGAATTAGACGTGTTCTTGATTGTTTTTTTCCATCACCCTTCCTCTAGGTTCCAGTCTCAGCTTCCACACTATTCACATTGTAAAGCGCTGTACATAGTTTAGAATGTTTGCCAAGACCCCTGGCATTATCCACAAAAGGCTGAAGGTGCTCCATTGCCTTCCCCAGTTGTGACAACCAAACGTGTCTCCAAACTTTGCCAGATGTCCCCTGGGGAGGGAAAAAAAACACCCTCAGTCGAAAAACAGTATTCTAGACTATAAAATCCGTCGTTTTATTCACCCCAAACACCCCAGACACTAACAAGCATGCCTTGGCATGTCTTACGTGCTCAACAAATATTGCTAAATAGTAAGTAGTAGTTGAATGAATAACTGAGTCCCCAGAAGGTACAGTTATGTTCTTTGGGGGTACTTCTATGTATTTTCCTAGTTTGTTTATAATTTGTTTGTTTTGATGGTATAAACAATGAAGGAGTCGACGGTTTTAAAAAAAAATACTGGAGGATGGGTCTCACTCAGAATGGGGCAGGGTGGGTCTGGGTGGAGACCTGTGGAGGGGAGTGGTCTTCCCCGCAAAGGCTGGGTCTTTGGCTTATATAAGAGGTCGGCAGGTCTGAGACCTTACTTCCTGGCTAGAGAAGCAATGAAATCCTGCATTTTGTGAGTATCACCTGCACATTCTTTTCCTTAAATTGTTCACCCTTTTCTCTTTCCAGCTGCTCGTCTATTTTCAGTAAGTTTTATTGCTTTCAGTCTTCTGAAATTGCACTGGGTTGTTACCTCTTAGTTTGACTCGAAGCTACCTTTTCTCATTTAAACTGCACTTGTGTATTCTAATAGTTTTTTTCGTTTTTTTTTTTTTTCCAGGAGGCATGCAGGATATTCCCAACTTGGGATCGAACCCACGTCTCCTGCATTGAAAGTACAGAGGCGTAACCACCGAGAATCCCACCCCGACTCGCCCAGCCCAGTGTATTCTCTTCTGGTAGCTGACCTTTTGTGTCCCCAAAGTTGGTATAGTGTTTAGCCAGCGACATCTAGGGAGGGGAATTTTCTTGCCTCATTTCAGCGTAAATTGAGGCAGCCTGAACTTTTCACTACCGCGCGACGTGGCATGAGGGGTCCTAGTTCCCAACCAGGGATTGTACCTTCCCCGCCTCCGTGCTTCAAGTGCAGAGGACTTGGTTGGGAAGTCCAAGGCAAAGTGTAGTCTAATAACCTCAGCATGCATTTAACTCTCCTTAACCGGAGTTCTAGTACTATGGTAATAGTGCAGGGGCGGGGGGTAAACACGAGCTTCATAATCGGACTTCATGTTAGCTTTCCCTCTTGCTCTTGCGGTTTGGGTTAGTGTTAATCCTTTGAAGCGTTCTGTCTTCTAATTCCTTTACTTAGTGATCCTGGCCCGCAACTTCTCAGCCTGTGGTACTCAAACTGTGGGGGCACTTCCGTTTTACGAAGGGAAGTGCCGCCATGTTTTGAGTGTTACCGGTTGAGAGAGTAGCTTCCACTTGGTGAAAACTGGGGGCCTGGTATGAAAGTTGTCTATAAAGTTTGCTTAACGTCTCCTTACACCAATGACTTTTACAGAGATCACCAATGACTTTCAGAGATTTTTCCTAGGATAAGGGTCAGAACTGGTTCCAGTAACCCAGACCGGGATGCTCAAAATGGGGGTGCTTGCCGATTTGTGACTGGAAAGTGCTCCCATTTTCGAGCGTCCCTGCTCGGGAAAACCATCTCAGGATTGGAATCTGCGATATCTGCTCGCGTTTACCGATCCTGCTCTTCATTACTGACTCAAGTCAGAGATTCTGTCAGCAGCCAAGGACTTCTGTTTAATCAATGGTGGGGTTTTCCAGGGTTTTTGTCTGTAATTTGCCGTGTTCAATATGCTGCTGCTAAGTCGTTTCAGTCGTGTCCTACTCTGCGACCCCGTAGACGGCAGCCCACCAGGCTCCCCCGTCCCTTGCTCAATTAAAAGCTCTGCGTATCATTTTATTTCACTTATCATAATTGTTAATGTCATAAATGTTGTGTCATATATAAATGTCATTAATGTTAATAAAACAAATTTTAATGTCATAAATATTAGTAAAACAGTATACCTATATTGTGTCCTGTTTATTTTTCCAGTCATTTATTTCCAAAGTTGGTCCTTGAACACTATGAGGAGTTTCTGGGGGCTTGCTGGAAAGTGGGACTATCTCAGTGGGTGCCTCCAGGGGTCTCTGGGTTCCTAGACCATTCTTAAGGGTGCAGCTTCGATCCCTAGTGGGGAAGACGTTAATTCCTTGTAGGATTAAGCCCTGGAGGTGGTTTCTAGGCCTCTAGCAATCTCTCGCTGGGTTGGGGACTAAGGTCACACAAGGTATGTCCAGAAACTAGGGACCAGGGACTAGTTTTGTGGGTGCAGTTTTACCACGGGGATGGGGACATGTGCTCATTGAATCAGAAATTGTGAGCAGCAGATAAAGCTCTTTGCTTAATTCTCACCTCCTGTGTGATCCTCCATCCCTTTGCAGCTGGGGTGGAGCATCTCTATAGTGTTTTAGGGGTGGCTGCCGTGGTCTCAACATATTTTCCCCAAGTTTTGGCTAGTAGCACCTGGGACATAAAATACCCAGTTATTTTTAAAAAGGGGAGTTAAAAAGGGGATTTAGCTTTCTGACAAGCTCCACACAGATTGGCAGAGTGTTAAACAAGGGCATGCTGCTAAGTCACTTCAGTCCTGTCCTGGTAGGCTGCCTACCATGCTCCTCCATCCGTGGGATTTTCCAGGTGAGAGTACTGGAGTGGGCTGCCATTGCCTTCTCCGAAACAAGTGCCTAAACGGTGTTAATTTAGGGCTTCCCTGGTGCTCAGAGGAGTAAAGAATCTGCCTACAGTGGCAGTTTGTATCTGATGTGACTTCCCAGGTGGCTCAGGTAAAGAACCCAACTGCTAATGCAGGAGACATAAAAGACTTGAGTTTAGTCCTAGAGGTCAGTAAGGTCCCCTGGAGAAGGCAATGGTAACACACTCCAGTAATCTTCCCTGGAAAATGTGGACAGAGGCGTCTGGCAGGCTACAGTCCATGGGGTCCCAAAAGATCCAGACATGACTTAGCAACTAAACAGTCTGGCTATTTAACACTCAATGTTAAGAATTAAATTTGTTCAGAAGTTCAAGTGGCTGAACTATGATCTTAGAATCAATGGACTAGCAGTTTGCCAAGATGCTTAACCTATAGGTAAATGTGGAAAGTCAGTTGCCAGGACTCCTGTGCTTAGAATTGAATTTAGAGATACAACTTCATGTAAAGTTTTATTGGTAATAATTAGGTAATTCTGAAATCTACTAAAATGCAGTTGATATGGTTATAGGTGTGTAATAATGGTGATTCACAATTTCTAAATGTTATACCTCATTCGTAGTGGGAAATCATTATAATTGGGACATCCCATCTCAGAAGTGCCCTGTAGTCCTCCCCAAACCACTCCAGCCATGGAACCTTGAGTGTCCAGTAATTAAATCCTGGAGTCCCGTGTTGCTAGTTTTAAACTAAGGCGGCTCATCAGTAAAGAATTAGCCTGTAATGCTGGAGACGCAGTTCTGACTACAAAGCCAGAAAACTCATATTTTCACCTTAAGGTGTACTCTCAACTTGTATGCCCACAAGATTCCTTAGCCTTCAGCTTTATGACAGCCTGTGCATGTGCTAAGTCCCTTCAGTCTCACTCTTTGTGACCCTGTGGGCTGTAACCTGCAAAGGTCCTCTGTCCATGGGATTCTACGGGCAAGAATACCGTTGCCATGCCCTCCTCCAGGGGATCTCCCTGACCCAGGGATCAAACCTGCGTCTTTTACATCTCCTCCATTGGCAGGTGGATTCTTTACCACTAGCGCCACCTGGGAAGCCCTTATGACAGCCTAGGGATTGCTTTAAGTGAGTCAGATTACCCCTAGTTCAGCTTGCTCATGAATTTAGGGCTGCCAGAGGGGAAGGGGTAGTTTGGGATGGATAATATACTGCTATATTTAAGATGGATAACCAATAAGCAGCACCAAGTTCCTTATCGGGACCTCCTGTTGTGAGAAAACTCAGGCAAGCAGACCTGGCCAAGGAGGGTGATTATGGTCAACAGTTCCCTAACACTTTGTTGTGGGGACTGTCGGTGTATTTTTATTTTCTAGGATATTTATAGCAGGACTTCACAAGATGCCAACAACTCTCCCAGCCCAGTGTCCTCTGACAATGCTGGGTGTCCTGTGAAAGGGGAGGTTGGAGGGGGGCTGACAAAAATCACCCTCAGTTGAGAGCTTCTGTTCTAGAATCATCTGGGACCCTGCCTTGAATTCTCTCCATGGCACCAACTCTCCAAACTAAAATTCCACCCTCTTGCCCAGCAATCGCACAAACCCCAAGCAGCAAAGATTATCCTGCAGAGGATCTTGTCTCTTGAGGAAGTAAAGAGACAGAGGTCAACGTTGATTCATGGGTCCTGGGATGGTCCTCTTCTGTCCTGACTTCAAGAGAAGAACCAGCAGCCCAGCTACTCAGCAGCCAACGTCCAAGTAAGGTTTTGTCATTCGAAGTGCCTCTAAACTTCGGTGGGTCATTTTATTCAGGTCCATTCCAAACAACCTGAGGACACAAGAAGGGAAATATTCCAGGCCACTATGGTGGCATTCAGTCCTTACAGCAAATCTCTTATACATCCTGCTTGGTTACAATATGTTAATTCTAATGGAATTAGACACTCCATTAAATGGAGTAGTTCATCTTTGTAAATCAAATCTATTGGGAGATAAGCTTGCTCTAAGCTACATCCCATTTTTAAGACCCTAGCCTGTGTTAACAAATTTAATTTGTAATCATCTTACGGAAGGGCTTCCCCTGGTAGCTCAAACAGTAAAGAATCTGCCTGCAATGCAGGAGACCCAGGTTTGATCCCTGGCTGGGAAAGATACCTTGGAGGAGGAAATGGCAACCCATTCCAGTATCCTTGCCTGGAGAAGCCCACGGACAGAGGAGCCTGGTGGGCTACAGTCCATGAGATCACAAAGAGTCAGACATGACTCCTGACCCCAAGCCCTGGGTCCTATCTCCTCCAAAGGCAGGGACCATCTCTCACCAGAGGACTCGGAGTTTGCAGCCTGGGTGGCTCAGCCTCTCGCACAGCAGCCTGACACCTGTGTTTCCCAGGGTGTTGTTGGTCAGATAAAGGTCTGTGAGGGTCTGGTTAATGCCCAGGGCAGAAGAAATGTCCTCACAAGCTTTGCCTGTGAGGCTGCAGCTGTCGAGCCTGTGGAAGACGAGAAGTGGTTGAAAATGTCAGCAGTTTGTGTTGGAAAGTGTCAGCTTCATAGGGAATCAGAGTGATGTTTTTAGGGATCAGTTTAAGAAAGAAGTAGACTAGAATCAGATCAGTGCAGGTTAAGGGCAGTGTGGTGAGGGAAAGCATTTCATAAAGGCATTTAAAGACACTCCCCTTTGCTGTACAGTAGAAACTAACACAACATTGTAAAGCAACTATACTCCAATAAAAATTCAAGTTTTTAATTTTATTTATTTTAATTTTTATTTATTTTTGGTTGTGCTGAGTCTTTGTTGCTGTGTGGGCTTTGGTTGTGGTAAGTGGGGGTTACTCCCTAGCTGTGGTGCTTGGGCTTCTCATTGCGGTGGCTTCTCTTGTTGCAGAGCTTGGGTTTCACCTGATTCAGCTCATGGTCTCAGTAGTTGTGGCTCACAGGCTCTCGAGCTGAGGATCAGTAGCTGTGGCACTCAGGCTTAGTTGCTCCCTGACATGTGAGGACTTCCTGGACCAGGGATTGAACCCGTGTCTCCTGCATTGGCAGTCAGACTCTTTACCACTGAGTCACCAGTTAAGCCCCAAAATTAATTTTTTAAAACAAAAGAAGAAAGAAAGAAAGAAAAAAGATTTCTCAATTCATAGCTCCATCTGTAATAGATATCCTGGTTCTGCAGCCAAGAATTTCTCCTTCTGGTAATTCTACCCCAGTTTCTCATTGAAACCCCCATCTCAGGGATTAATGTCTACAAGCTCTAGCAGTAGATATAGGGTCAAGGGCTAAGCTGGTTGGTTTCCTTGTCCCCAGCCACCACGAGTGGTTCCCTCTGGTCACAGGATCCATCCAAAACAGTGAATCAGAATCATGCTTTCCCTAGAGATTTTTTTGTTCAGAATTTGCACCTGAAAAGAAGTCATCTATAGAGCTGTAGGCATTTTGCCACCATGTACTGGATCAAGGCTAACCTTAACTCATAATGGAGCCAATACAGCAATAAATAGAAGATATTGGAGATCAAGTATCCGAATGCCTAGATCAAGCATACCTGAAACCTACACTTCCAGTTACACAACTTGATCAATGCTCTCCCCCATCTTCTTCTTCTTCTTCTTTTTTTTAAAGAAGTCAGCATGATTTGGGCTGCTTCCTGCCCCACCCAACACTATGCCATCTGATTTTCTCTGGTTTCTATTCTGTCCAGTTGTGTTTCTTTCTTGTATTCCATGCTGTTACAGTAAAAATAGGTAGCATTGAAGTGCTGTTATAGTTGGGATGTTAGATGGAAATGTTTTCATCTTTGGCTGAGGCTGTGAAGCAATATGTGCCTCCAAACCACGTATAAGGCAACAGTTCAGGACTTGAAATGGAAGAGAAAGACCACCTCACAGGCACAGAAGGGTCAGGAGTAGGACATATGGTGAGAGCTGGGGAGGGGATTGTGGAAAGAGCTTGACCCAGATCATTTCATGTCAGGAGCACCTCCTCTGGGGTCCCCATGAGAACACACATATGATCCCCATGAGACAGGTATCATTTGGACACCTGCCAGACTGGGAGGGGGTGGAACTGACATCCCAGAGGGAACCTAGCTGCACCAATGAAGGGAGAGATGGGGCTTCCTTGGTCCAGTGGTTAAGAATCCACCTGCCAGTGCAAGAGACGTGGGTTAGACTCCTGGTCCGGGAAGACCCCGCATGCTGAGGAGCAGCTAAGCCCATGAGCCACAACCACTGAGTCCATGCTCTAGAGCCTGTGCTCCGCAAAAAGAGAAGCCACCGCAGTGAGAAGCCTGTGTACTTCAACTAGAGAAAGCCCTCTCGCAGGAACTAAGACCCAAGTGCGGCCAAAAATAAATAAATAAAAGGGAGACATGCTGTCCCTAAGCTCTCATCTTCGTTTCCAGTTACCCAGGGCCCCAGATAAGCAAGAGATTCACGAAGGGAAGAAAATTAAAAATAGATAAGCCTGGGCTTCCCTGGTGGTCCTGTGGTTAAGAATCTGCTTGCCCATGGAGGGAGCAGGGGTTCAATCCCTGGTCCAGGAAGATCACACATGCCAGGGAGCAACCACAACTACTGAGTCAGAGCTCTAGAGCCGGTGAGTCACAGCTACTGAAGCCTGCCTGCCTAGAGCCTCTAAGAGATTCTTGACCATCTGAGCCACCAGCATAGACTCCCAAGAAGAGAAGCCAAGGCAATGAGAAGCCCTTGCCCCGCAACAAAGAGTAGCCCCTGCTCTTTGCAACTAGAGAAAAGCAGTGAAGACCCAGCACAGCCAAAAATAATTAATTAACACAATTAATTAAAAAAAAATAGACACAGCCTCCTCTCATTCTAAGTCTTTTGGGAGGAAAGGATGGGCTGGTATTGGGAGAAAGGGGAAGGAAGAAAGGTTCATTAACATTTGACTGAAGTTTATTCTGGACCAGACTGAATTTTTTTAAAATATATTTATTTATTTATTATTTATTTGACTGCATCAGGTCTTAGTTGAGGCGTGTGGGATCTAGTTCCCTGACCAGGCATTGAACTCAGGCCCCCTGCATTGGGAGCGAGGAGCCTTATTAGCCACTGGACCACCTGGGAAGCCCCAGATTGAACTTTTATTACATAAAGGTTACCAGAAAGCTATAAATCTGCCCAAGTAAATGCCCAGAGAAAAGGGGAGTTTTACAGAACATGTTTAGAGGCAATGACTGGATGGAAAAATTTAGCCTCTCTGTTTGCATTCCAGAGGATGAAATTACTCTGCAACTCATTCACACAGCTTTTCTTTCCACCTCTGAGCATCTCGTATCTTCCAGAGAGATGGAGGCATGGAAGGATAACCGTCCAACAGAAAAAAAGATCAGGACAGATCCCCTTCCAGCCCCGCCAGGGACCAGCATCACACCCAGCAGTCCTGCCTCCCAGCCACTCACCACAGTTTCTGGAGTCTGCAGGTGGGGTGTCGCAGCCCCTCACACAGCAAGGACATGCCGTGGTCTCCCAGGTCATTAAAGCTCAGGTCCAGCTCCTGAAGGTGGGAGCTGACCCCAAGCACAGCAGAGAGACCCTCACAGGCCACAGAGCTGAGCCGACAAATGCGGAGCCTGGGAAGACATTAAGCACAGGAGAGAGCTGTCTCATTTCTTCTGAAGTTTTTTTGGGGAAAGAGAGGGGTTGAATCTTACTTCCTCCACCAGGGATTGAATCCCGGTCCTCAGCAGTGAAAGCAGGAAGTCCTAAGTACTGGACCACAAGGGAATTCCCAGATGTCTTCAGCTTAATGGGGTTGAAAATGCTACCGTATTAACTAGTGAATATTATGCAAAAGAAGCAGACTCAAAGATATAAGAACAAACTAGTGTTTACAGGTGGGGAGAGGGAATGGGGGAGGGGCAAGATGAAATTGACAGTCCTGCTGCTTTTTTTTTTTTGCCCCACCCAGCAGCTTCTGGGGTCTTAGTCCCCCAACTAGGGATTGAACCTCAGCCCCCAGCAGTGAAAGTGTAGAGTCTTAACCACTGGACCACCAGGGAATTCCTCATTTTCTTTTTTTTAAATTTGCTTTTTCATCTGTTCCATCATTTAAAAATATAATCTCTGAGCCAGATCTTATGCTAGTCACTGGAACACGTTGTTGCCACAATGTTGTTCCTGTACTTCTGGAATACAACAACACACACACAAATTCTGATAAGTGACACAGAAAAATAAGGTCAAATAGGATCCTAAAAGTAATCTTATCTAGGGATTGGAGAAGGTGTGCATGAAGAAGAAGCATTTGCTTTGGATCCTAACAGATGAAACAGGTACTATCAGGGTGAAAAAAAGGAGAAATCAGAGCAGAAGTGCATCTCAGGGAGATTTCCCTGGTGGTCCAGTGGCTAAGACTCCAGGCTACCAATGCAGGGGGCCTGGGTTTGATCCCTAGTCAGGAAACTAGATCCCACATGCTACAACTAAGAGTTTGCATGCCACAACTAAAAATCCTGCATGCTGCAAGTAAGACCCTGGGGGCAGCTAAATAAATAATAAAATAAATGTTAAAAGAAAAAAAAAAAAAAAAGGAGGGCATTCCAGGAAGAAGGAACTGTTTGTGCAAAGCCCCTGTGGCAGAAAAACCTTTGACAGGAGGCCGAGGGAGCTAGAGGTTAGGAGAGGAGGGGAGGGAGACAGCCCCCCTGAGCCTAGGCAGGAGGGCAGGAATTGTGACTTTGGACTCCTAGGAAAGTGAGGAAAGCGGGGACTCACCGGAGGGTCTGGAGTTTGCACTGGGGGTGCCTGAGGCCTTCACACAGCAGCAGCACCCCGGGATCCCCCAGGTCATTCAGGCTTAGGTCCAGCTCCACCAGGCTCTGGTTCACGCGGAGGGTGGACGCCAAGTCTTCACACGCAGCACCAGTGAGGAGGCAAATCTTCAACCTGCAGAAAATCCAGTTTGGGAGTGTTTCCTGTACAATGCTGATGCTATCCTCCCTTCCTGCAATCTTTTTTAAAAAATTATTACAGTAGACTTGATTTACAATGTTCTCTTAATACCTGCTGTGTAGCAAAATGACTCAGTTATACGTATGTGTTCTTTTTCATATTCTTTTCCATTATGGTTTATCACAGGATATTGAAGATAGTTCCCTGTGCTGTACAGTAGGACTTTGTTTATCCATTCAGTTTATAATAGCATCTGCTAACCTCAAACTCCCGGTCCTTCCCTCCTCCACCCTGCCTTCCCCTTTGCAACCACAAGTCTGTTGTCTGCAACAGTGACTCTGTTTGTTTCATAGATAAGTTTATTTGTGTCATATTTTAGATTCCACGTATAAGTGATAGCATTTTAGATTCCACCTGTAAGTGATATTATTTGTCTTTCTCTTTCTAAGTTGTTAGGAAGTGCAGTACAAAGTAGCCGGTTGGAGTAAGTCTTTGGGAAAATGGCGAAGGGCCAGAAATATCCCGGCTTGGTGTGCTGCGGGCAGAAAAACATTTCCTGCCTTTGGTTATGCCCGGCGCCAAGATTTAATAATAAATATTAAGGATGTTATTTGAGAAAACGAGTTATGAGATAAGCACATGGGTCACTTAGAGCGCGTTGTCCTTGAAATATTTTTACTGATTAGATGTTAACCCTGTATGCATTCTGTTGGCTGTATATTCTAAGCTCTTTGTTCCTGCTTTTATAAACAGGCTTGATTGCAGAAATAAACTTGTCAGTCCTTGCAAGAGACTGTCCGAGTGTCATTCTTTCAGGTTCGTCCTTTCCAAGTCCCGGGGAAAAAATCCCCAACACTGAGTGACTGCTTAGTACAATAATCTCTAGGTCCATCCATGTTGCTGCAAATGGCTGCCCCCAATCTTAAAAGTAATGTTTGCAAATAAACGACTTGTTCGAAATACGGCCAAAGGCCTAAACAGACATTTCTCCAAAGAAGACATATAAATGACCACAAATCACGTGAAAAAAAATGTTCAACATTATTAATCATTAGGAAAACACAAGTCAAAAGCACAGTGAGATATCACCTTATACCCGTTCGGATAGACATTATCCAAAAAACAGAAAACAACAGGTGTTGGTGAGGATGTGGAGAAATTGGCACCTCCTTGCACTGTTGGTGGGAATGTACAACGGTCCAGTGGCTACGGAAAATAGTATGATGGTTCCTCAAAAAGTTAAAAATAACTGTGTGTGTGTGTGTGCTCAGTTGTGATCGACTCTTTGCAAACCCATGAACTGTAGCCTGCCAGGCTCCTCTGTCCATGGGATTTCTCAGACAAGAATACTGGAGTAGGTTGCCATTCCCTTCTCCTGAGGATATTTCCCACCCAGGGCTTGAACCTGGGTCTCCTGAGTTGCAGGCAGATTCTTTACTCTCTGAGCCACAGTAAAGCCCATATGAGGTCCCTAGACGAGTCAGATTCACAGAGACACCGGTAGAACTCACCACAAAATCTGCAGCCTACAGACTGGGTGCCTCAAACCTTGACACAGGAGCCTCAGGCCTGAGTCTTCCAGTGCATTTCCTGTCAGGTCCAGCTCCAGCAGATGGCGACTGGTGCTGAGCACAGAGGCAAGCTCCTGGCAGGCCCCGGCCTCCAGCTGGCACTTCCTCAACCTCGGGAGGAAAGAGAAGAGTTGAAGAGGGAGCCATTTTGCTTTTCCATATCCTGATGGTTCCTGCCCTGCCCCATCTAATCAGCCAACATACTTTCCCGGTGGCTCAATGGAAAAGAACCTGCCTGCCAATGCAAGAGATGTGGGTTCTATCCCTGGGTCAGGAAGAACCCCTGGAGGAGGAAATGGTAACCCACTCCAGTATTCTTTCCTGGGTCCTGGGAAACTCCATGACAGAGGAACCTGGTGGGCTACAGTCCATGGGGTTTCAAAAGAGCTGGACATGAACCTACAATTGTCCCTAAAGTTACAAACAGGATTTTGTCACTTCCAGATAGAGAATCCTGTCTAATAAGACAAATGAGTGAGTAATTATGATCCAGTATAGGTGGTCTCTGGAGAAGGAAATGGCAACCCACTCCAGTACTCTTACCTGGAAGATTCCATGGATGGGGAAGCCTGGTAGGCTACAGTCCATGGGGTCGCAAACAATCAGACACGACTAAGCGACTTCACTTTCTTTCTTTCTACAGTTCCTTTTGGAGAAGGAAATGGCAACCCACTCCACTGTTCTTGCCTGGAGAATCCCATGGATGGAGGGGCCTGGTGGGCTGCAGTCTATGGGGTTGCAGAGAGTTGGACACAACTAAGCAATACACACACACACACACACACACACACACACAGGTGGTCTCATGGAGGCACTGTACACAGAGTAATAGTTCAGAGCAAGGTCTCTAGGGTTCAACAACCTGTTCCCCACCCCCCATACTTTGACCTCAAAGGAGCATTTTGTTTTGTGTTTTTTTGGGGTTTTTTGTTTGTTTATTTAGCTGCACCCTATAGTGGCTTGTGGGACCTCAGTTCTCAGACCATGGATTGAACCCTGACCCTTGGCAGCGAGAGGACAGAGTCCTAACCACTGAACCACCAGGGAATTCCCTCAAGAGAGTTTTCATCAGGTCTCAGCTTTCTGTTACATGTGCCACCATGTCTCAAGTCACAGACTAAAATAAGGATAATAATTATGCCGGCCTCAGGTTTGTTGTGAGGATTACATAATTTATTAAAAGCAGTGGGTGTAGAACCAGCCTGACACATGGTCAGTGCTCCATCAACGTGAGTTACTGTTTTTGAACATCCTGGTGGAGGGGCCTCCTCACCCAGCTTTGGCAAGTGGTGTGCAATGAGGGAAGGCTCTCTGGGAGAATTTGAGCTGGTTATTGAAGGGTAAATAGAAGTTGATTTGGAAGAATAAGATGAGGGGCAGTGAGATAATAGAAAAAAAAAAAAATACACACACACATAGGTCTCTGCTCTGGCTCCTGGCACAGAGTTCCTAAATCTCTAATTTCCTAAGTGATAAAACAAAAGCAAAAACATGGGACTTCCCTGGTGGTCCAGTGGTTAAAATCTGCCTTGCAATGCAGGGGACACAGGTTCCAGGCAATGAAGCCTTACTCTGACGCCATCACCAGGTAGATAGTGTTAGAACCAAGATAAACTCCAGGACACCCAGTTGGTGTCGCATGCCTTCGTGTGGGGATAACTCCACATATAAAAGTGTCAGAAGTAGAGTGTTGGGGGACTTCCCTGGAGGTCCAGTGGCTAAGACACTGTAGTCCCAACGTAGGGGGTCTGGGTTTGATCCCTGGTCAGGGGGCTAAGATCCCACATGCCTCAAGGCCAACAAACAAAATACAAAACAGAAGCAATATTGTAACTAATTCAATAAAGAGTTTAAAAGTTGTCCACATTCAAAAAAAAAAAGTCTTAAAAAATGGGGAAAAAATGGAGCGTTCTTATGAGTAGTATTAATGAAGTAGTTATGAAGACATAGAGGGGGAAGGCAGGGTGTTTTTTGGAAAACAGTGGCACTGAACAAAAAGGAAGTTGCACAAGAAAAGGATCTTTGCACGGAGACCTCTGGGGTTCTGAGTACTCAGGATGTGGTCAATAAATAGGGTGTGGGTTCTGGGTGGGCAGGTGGCCCCAGGGACTCCTCACCATGTGGAAATGACTGGGGTCAGAAGAGGCCAAAAACAGGTTCTCCAAAATGCAGAGTCCAGAGCAGGGGTCTCAGGTCAAGGGTCTAAGGGCAGCTCTAATTTGAGCTCAGTGGTAAAGAATATGCCTGCCAAGCAGGAGATTTGGGTTCGAACCCTGGGTTGGGAAGATCCCCTGGAGGAGGAAATGGCAGCCCACTCCAGTATTCTTGCCTGGAGCATCCCATGGACAGAGGAACATGGTGGGCTACAGTCCATGGGGTGGCAAAAGAGTCAGACACGACTGAAGTGACTCAGCAACTCGCACAAAGTGCAGAGGCCAGGAGGGGTGGCATCTCAGGTCACGGGTCTAAGGGCAGCTGTGATGAGAGGTAGGGGTTTGGGGATTGGCATTTGGGGAGATGCTTCAAGCCCTGGGACACAACCAGCTTGTCCCAGGAGGTCACAGAGGTGAAGGAAGTGTTCCTGGGGAGGGGGGGGGTGGGACACTCACTGCACCACTTGAAGCCTGCACTTGGGGTGCCGGAGCCCCTGACAAAGCATCTGCGCACCCAGCAGCCCCAGGGCATTGCCACTGAGGTCCATCCTCAGTAAGTGCTTGTTGGCGATCAGTGCGGTCGTCAGGTCCTGGCAGACAGAGCTGGAAACTTGGCATCTCTTCAACCTGAGACGCAAAGAAGAAAAGAGCCAGGTGATTTCGTTTGGGGTTGTTTTGTAAAGGGGCTTCCCAGGTGGCATTAGTGGTAAAGAACCCGCCTGCCAACGTAGGAGATGTAAGATGCAGATTCGATCCCTGGGTTGGGAAGATCCCCTGGAGAAGGCAATGGCAACGAACTGTAGTATTCTTGTCAAGACTACAGTCCATGGGATCGCAAAGAATGGGACCTGACTCAGCAACTAAACAAAAACAACACAGTGTGTATATTTTAATCTCCACCCCCTAATTTATTCCTCCTCTCCCCATTCTCTCTTCTTTTCTCCATCACTACAAGAAGGTAATTAAGTTAAAGTGAGGTCATGAGGGTGGACTCTGGTGCAATATGACGGGTGTCCTTCTATGGAGAGGAGATTAGGACAGAGACACACAAAGAAGAAAGACCCTGAGAGGATGCAGGAAGAAGGTGGCCGTCTGCAAGGCAAGGAGAGGGGCCCGGAGGAAACCAAGCCTGCCGACGCGCTGAGCCAGAGCTTCCAGCCTCCACAGCTTTGAGAAAATCAAAGTCCATCACTTAAGTCATCCAGCCTGTGTGGTGCTTTCTTATGGGACCTCAAGCAAACATCATCCTATGATTTTTTGTTTTTTGGCTACACCACGTGGCTTGCAGGATTTTAGTTCCCCAACCAGGGATTAAACCCGTGCCCCAGGCAGTAGAAGCTGGACGTCTTAACCACT
>NW_011494505.1:72148-90036 GCF_000754665.1 Bison bison bison
CATCCTATGCTCTTTCTGATGGAGCCCCTTGAGATGGAACGGTAGGGCCCCCAGAAGCTCACAGACCAGCCTGGACTCACCTCAGGTTCTGCAGTCTGCAGTTGGGGTGTCTGAGTCCTTGACATAGCAGCTTCACCCCCCGGCTTCCCAGAGCGTTGCTGTGCAAAGCCAGCTCCACCAGGCTGGGGTTGGTGCTGAGGGCAGCAGCCAGCTGCTCGCTGTAGATGTCGGGTAAAATGTGCCTCTCGGGGCTGCGGGAAGGACAGACAGGACGGTCAGTTTATGGAGATGTTTGGCCCTTGAATGTGTGCTCAGTCCCTCAGTCGTCTCCCACTCTTTGCCCGCCAGGCTCCTCTGTCTGTGGAATTTCCCAGTAAGAAGACTGGAGTGGGTTAGCATTTCCTTCTCCTGGGTATTTTCCCAACCCAGGGATCAAACCCACGTCTCCTGTGTCTCCTGCATTGGCAGGTGGGTTCTTTACCACTGAGCCTGAGGGCTTCCCAGGCAGCGCTAGTGGTAAAGAACCTGCTTGTCAATACAGAAGATGTAAGAGACAGAGGTTCGATCCCTGGGTCGGGAAGATCCCCTGGAGGAGGGCATGGCATCCCACTCCAGTATTCTTGCCTGGAGAATCCCATGGACAGAGGAGCCTGGTGGGCTACAGTCCATGGGGCTGCAAAGAGTCAGACACAACTGAAGCAACCTAGCACGCACGCATGCACCAGGGAAGCTCTATATTTGAATATGGACTGAGTATTAGAAGATATTAAGGAATTGTGTTTTTTGGTTGTTGCTTTTGTTTTTTGCTATGCTGATCGATTACTGGGTTCAATCCCATATTGAACCCAGGCCCTTCGCAGTAACAGCAAGAAGCCCTAACCACTGGAAAGTGAAAATGAAATTGCTTAATCGTGTCCAGCTCTTTGCCACCCCATGGACTGTAGCCTACCAGGTTCCTCCGTCCATGGGATTTTCCAGGCAGAATACTGGAGTGGGTTGCTGTTTCCTTCTCCAGGGGATCTTCCCGACCCAGGGATTGAACCTGGGTCTCCTGCATTGTAGGCAGACGCTTTACTGTCCAAGCCACCAGGGAAGTCCCATAACCACTGGACCACCAGGAAATTCCCAGGAATTGTTAATTTTGTTAGGAATGATGATGCCATGGTGAGGGAAGGGGGCACAGGTTCAATCCTTGGTTGAGGAAATAGGATTCCACAAGCCTAGCAGGAACAATCCCCCCCACATTTTTTTTTTGAGGAAAAATAAAAAGCAAGACAGGGAACAATAGATGAAGCACATTTGGCAAAATGTTGCTAACTGGTCAAATAAATGATGAATATATATATTCATCTATCTATCTCTATATAAATACTCTGTGTATATTTGAAATATTCCATTGTAATTTTTTTTTTTCCAAAAGCATTAGCAAGCAGCTTAGAGAGGGCAGAAAACCATAGAGCTCCACTACTTGATTGAGTTACTATCAGGGAGCTCTTTAAATTTATTGGTTTATTTATTTTGGCAGTGCATGCAGCATGGGGGAATCTAAGTTCCAAACAAAGATTAAACCCGTGCCCCCTGCAGCAGAAGCACGGAGTCTTAACCACTAGACCACCAGGGAAAGCCCCAGGGAGGTCTTTAAAGCCTTTCATCTGTACTTGTGGTTCCCAAGTGTGGTCCTCAGGCCAGCAGCATCACCTGCTCTTCGGTCTTCATTCTTTTAATAAAGTTTGGGTGTTTCCCCCATAATGCTGTCTCATGTCAATTTAATTCTTAGGCCCAGTCAGAGACCCTAACCTCAAGGAAGAGGATTCTTCTTCCTCCGCAGTTCCAAAGCTGATGAAATCATTGTGAGACTGCACAAACGATTATTCCATCAGTTTTCCCACATATATGCCTTTCCACAGCTTGCCACACCAGAAACTCAAGTCTTGTCATAGCCCTACAAACATATTGTTCTTTTGTTAAGACTGTACATAAGCCCAAATTCTTTTTGTTTAAAATTTATTTTTAATTGAAGGATAATTGCTTACAACATTATGTTACTTTCTGCCATACAGCAACATGAATCAGCCATAGGTATATATATGTCCCCTTCCTCTTGAACCTCCCTCCCATCTCCCACCCCATCCCACCTCTCTAGGTTGTCACAGAGCACCAGGTCGAGCTCCCTGAGTCAGACAGCAGATTCCCACCGGCTGTCTAATTTACATATGGCAATGTATGTTTCCATGCTCCTCTCTCAACTCCTCCCACCCTCTCCTTCCCACACTGTGCCCACAAGTCTGTTCCCTTTGTTTGCCTGGGTCTCCATTGCTGCTCTGCAAATAGATTCATCAGTGCCATCTCTCTAGGTTCCATATATATATGCCTTAGCCCAAATTCTACAGATCCCTTAGGGTTACTCATTTCTGGGTCCATTCTCGTGTAAGTAGGAATGGACGTGCCGCTAAACTTCTATTTTTTTTTTTTTTTTTAGCTTGTGAATCTCGTCTTTTGTAAGTCTAATTTATAAGTCCCCAGTTTCACAACCTAAGACAGGAGAGGGAACAAGAATGTTTCCTTTCCACTCCACTTACGTTGAAATCTTTGCTTCTAAGGTGATTCCTCAGGGAACCCAAACCAAAACAAAGTCCTAGCCAAACAAACACACAGAAAATGTCACTTGCTCAGAGTTTCCTTCACGGACCACCTCCTTTCATGTTGCCCTTCCCCCTTCAAGTCACTGTCTGTTATATAATATTACCCGGTTTTACTTTCTTCCTAATAGATAACTCTGTTTGCAACTACCTTAATCAATTTCATTTCATTTGCCTATTGATTTATTTACTATTCTTTGTCTATCTTCCTTCTCCATTGACTGTTTGCTCTGTTAGGGGCACTGGCTGGCTTATTGATACTGTCTTCAATCTATAAAAAAAAAAAAATGCCCAGCAACAAGGACTTACTGTATAGCACAGGGAACTATACTCAATATCTTATAGTAACTTATAATGGAAAATAATCTGAAAAAGTATATATATGTATATATATGTATTATATATCTGAGTCACTTTGCTGTACACCTGAAACTAACACAGCATTGTCAATCAACTACACCTCAATGTGAAAAAACTTTTAGGAAAAAAAAAAAAAGACCATATAGTAAGATTAGAAAATCACTGGGAATTCCCTGGAGGTCTAGTGCTTAGGACTGTGTGCTATCACTGCCAGGGGCCCAGGTTCCATCCCTGGTCAGGGAACTAAAATCTCCTAAGCCCAGCAGGGCAAGGACAAGGGAAAAAAAACAAAAAACACTGAAAAAAAAAAAAAAAGGGATAGCCCAGCCCACAGATATAAGGCCCTGGATAATATATGTTGACTGGATACATTCTCCTTGACATGGGCCACTATTTAGTCCTGATAAGTATTGCTTAGGGCTTCCCTGGTGGCTCAGTGGTAAAGAATCCACCTGCCAATGCATGAGACCTGGGTTCCATCCCTGGGTCAGGAAGATCCCCTGGAGCAGGGCATGGCAACCCACTCCAGTATTCTTGCCTGGAAAATCCCATGGACAGAGAAGCCTGGCAGGCTACAGTCCACGGGGTCTCAAAGAGCTGGACACACTGAGCAACTGTTAGTGTTTTTGTTCTTGTTGTTTAAGAACTAGAAAATGACCTGGACACTGTTGACACTTCGGAGCCAAATAGTTGTTAGTGATGGAGGCTGTCCTGTGCATTATAGGATATTTTTGCAGCATCCCTGACCTCCACCCACTAGACCCCTAGCATCTGTCTGATCTCCCCTAACTGTGACAGCGAAATCCTTCTCCACATATTGCCAAATATCTCCTAGGATGGAGGGAAAAGTCACCCGCTTTGAGAACATGAACTTGGCTAAGGACATGAACTCGGGGAGCGAGCCCCAGCAAATACTTACGACGTTGCCAGGGGCCATCTCAGCCCGTCTTCTCCATGGGCTTGGTAGGCAGCCCCGAAGAGCTGCAGTACCTCGGCGTTCCTGCAGCTCTTCACACAAAAGGAGGACACCATGTGTTCCATCTTGGTGGTGATGTTGTTGACCACGACCACCTGGAAGTGGCTGAGGGCTTGTTGGATGAATTCCTCCTCCTGGAGCTCGTATAGGCAGCCGAAGACCTCCAGGGCGCCCTGCTTCAGGGTGGACCCCTCGCTCCGAGCCTTGCGGCGGATCCACTCGAGCAGCTCGGTCTTGACGCCAGGCGAGACCTTCCAGCCCAGCGTCTTCTCCAGGTAGCTCCTGGTCTCCTCGTTCAGGAGTCCAAACAGGAAACGGACTGTGAGGGCTAAGAAGCTCCTATCGGAGAAGGCGTACTCGGTCAGCAACCTGCTGAGGTTCCGCTCGGGGCCGGACCCGCTCGCTCCATCATCCAAGACGTAGTGCATGGCCGCGAAAAATTCCTGGAAACTCAGATGGATGAAACTGTAGAGCGTCTCACAGATGATGTCCTTCTGGAAGATGTTCATGTTGAGGAAGGAAGAGACGTCGGCAGCGTCCAGGCCGTGCTCCCGGAGGTCGCGCTCCGCAAAGAGGATCTTCTGTTCCCAGAGGCCGTGGGCCGCCAGGGCGCACAGCCCCCTCCGGTTGGGCGGGGACGGTAGGGTGGGGGTCCCTGGCTTGGGTTGCATCAGACTCAGGAGGTAGAGCAGGTACACGGCCGTCGTGGTCCTCGACCTCCGTCTTAAGAGCCCCCCGCCCTCCAGCTGCTGCTTGAGGCAGGTGCAGACCACCCAGCACACCATGGGGACAAAACACAGAGTGAAGAGGGGCTCGTCGTCCCTCACGAAGCTGAAGACCTGGCTGGCCTGCTCCCTGTCGTGGAAATACCTGTGGAAGTACTCCTTGCGCTCGGCCTCGGAGAAGCCCAGGATCGCCACGTGCCTGGGATGCTCCAGCGAGCGCTGGAGCTTGGCCAGAGCGGTGGGCCGCGTGGTGATGAGCAGAGACAGCTCGGGCAGGAGCTTTTTACGAATCAGGCTGCCCAGAAGGACCTCCGCGGGTGCTTTCTTCTCCCAGCAGAGGCACCAGGGGCCCTGCGGCTCGTGGAAGGATGGTCTGAGTTCGTCAAAGCCATCCATGATGACGAGCAGATGCTCAGGCACGCGGACGAGCTCCTGGAGAGGTGCGCAGGGCTCCGGCCAGCAGCTGGCCAGGAGGTCTCGTACGCTGAGCTCTGCGGTGCCCCGGTTCATCTCCCGGCAGTTGATGTAGCAGACGTAGTCGAACCTGTTTTGGAAGAGCTTCCCGTCGGCCCAGTCGAGCATCACTTTGTGGGCCAGCATGGATTTGCCCATGCCCGCCGCGCCCTGCAGGACCACAGTGCGCGGGGGCTCCGGACGCTCTTCATCTGGCTCGAAGAGGGCCTCGATCTGGATGAGGCTGGCCGGATGGCCAGCGGTCCCCGCGTGTCCCCGGCCCGTGTCCAAGAGCTTCTGCTGGGCCCACCTGGGGCTGGAGTGTTCCTTCGCCAGGAGGAGCCGCGTGTACCGGTGGCTGAGGTTGACGAACTCCCCCAGGCGCGCGTTGCGGTCTTCCATTAGCCGGAATTTCCTGCGGACGTAGTCCCTGTAAGTTTCCTGGGGATCTAACGGAGAGGAATGAAGGACCGTGAAAGATAGATTGGTCAGCAGCCTTTAATGAATGCATGCATTAATGCAAACTGTGGTCTAGTGAACTATCTGCTTTGCGATGACGTTGGAAGTCTTTTCTAGATGGAGCCTGGGAACTTCGGTACTTCGGTACAACACCACAGATCTTGCCTCCTTGTGGGAAGCAGAAGCAACATGGGAACTATTCTTTTTTGTTTTTTGTTTTTTTTTTAACTTCCCAGGTGGCTTAGATGGTAAAGAATCCTCCTGCAATGCGGGAGACCTGGGTTTGATCCTTGGGTTGGGGAGATCCCCTGGAGAAGGGGACAGCTACCCACTCCAGTATTCTGGCCTGGAGAATTCCATGGACAGAGGAACCTGGAGGGCTACAGTTTATAGTGTCACAAAGAGTCAGACACAACTGAGCGATTTTCACACTTTACATTAATAGGTGGCCCAGTGATAAAGAATCTGCCTGCCAGTGAAGGAGATGCGGGTTCAGTCTCTGGCTTGGGAAGATTCCCTGGAGAAGGAAATGGCAACCCACTCCAGTATTCTTGCCTGGGGAATACTATGGACAGAAGAGCCTGGTGGGCTACAGTCCATGGGGTCTCGAAAGAGTCAAACATGACTGAGCACACAGGCAGGGATAGTTGATTTATTTACAGTGTGGTACCAATCTCTGCTGTACAGCAAACTGACTCACTTATACACATATAGACATTCGTTTTCTAAATATTCTTTTCCATTATGATTTATCACAGGATACTGAATATACTTCACTGCGGTACTGTAAGACCTTGTTGTTTATCCATCCTACATAGACTAGTTTGGATCCGATAATCCAAAACTAGTCCTTCCCTCCCCCACCCACCTCCCCCTTGGCAATTAGGAGTCTGTTCTCTAGGTCTGTGAGTCTGTTTTGTGGATAGGTTCATTTGCACCATATTTTAGATTCTACGCATAAATGATATCATATGGTATTTGTCTTTCTGACCTCACCTAGAGCGATAATCTCTAGTTGCATCTGTGTTGCTGCAAATGGCCTGATTTCATTCTTTCTCATGGCTGAATAGCATTCCAGCTTCTTCAGGCTGGAATGGATAAAGAAGATGTAATATATATATTTATCTTTATCCATTCAACTGCCGATGGACATTTAGGTCATTCCCATGTCTTGGCTACTGTGACTGGTGCTGCTGTGAGCAAAGGGGTGCGTGTATCTTTTTGAATTAGAGTTTGTTTGGGTATATGCCCAAGAGTGGGATTGCTGGGTCATATGGTAATTCTAGTTTTAGTTTTTTGAGGAACCTCCATGCTGTTTTCCATAGTGGCTCCACCAGCTTACATGGCTCGTGGCTCACCTTTTCTCGGAGCGGCAGCCAAGACGTCCAGAGAACATGCTGACTCGCTGCCCAGTGAGGGTGGGCCACCAGATGGAGCGTCTGGAAGAGGAATTTTGTCAGATCAGCTGGCACGTATCTGACTAGCCCTTCACGACAGTAACTTCCATTACATCAAACTGTCTACATGGTAATAACTCACTGCCCATGGGTATCGATCATAGTGATTGGCACCTCCATCCATCTGGTTAATCCCTCAGCCAGGGCATTCTGAGTCGGCTTGGATTCCTCCTCCCCTTCAGCCCCACACCAGAAACTAGCATTTTTGAAATGTCTTTTATACATGTCTACTGGCATATTTTTTTTATTCAGTACTTATTTATTGAGCATCTTCTATTCTTTCATGGACTCCAAAATATATATTTATTAAGCACTTAGTATGAAAAGTGGGGTTTTCAAGCCAGCCAAGGTGATTGAGCAGGGGGAGGGAGAAAATGAGTAAAGGAATCACAGAGAAAGTAGTGCCTTCAGGGTTCTGACGGATGAATAGGAGTTTTCCAGGTGAAGAAGATAGAGGGAGATGCTCCAGGCACCAGAGGGATGGGTTAGAGGTGGCTCTTGGGAGCCCAGCAATCATCAGGAAGGAGAAGGGTGATCTTCCCCAGTGGTCCAGTGATTAAGAACCTGACTTCCAGTGTAAGGGGCACAAGTTCAATCCCCAGTGGGGGAACTAAGATTTCACATGCCTCCATGCAACTACAGAGAGAAACTGGCATGCTACAACGAGGACCCCACATGCCACAAGTAAGACCAGGTGCAGACAAATTAATTAATTTTTAAAACAGGAAGCAGGAGAAAAATCTTGAAAAAAAAACACAGCAAAACAAAAACACAGAAGAAGGGAATCAGTGGGTGGCAGCTTCAGCCCGGGCCATCACCACCTCCTTACCCTTCCCTTGGT
Organism: Bison bison bison; assembly: GCF_000754665.1. Taxonomy (NCBI): domain Eukaryota; kingdom Metazoa; phylum Chordata; class Mammalia; order Artiodactyla; family Bovidae; genus Bison; species Bison bison. Next base: position 80,059 of record NW_011494505.1, read on the forward strand.
CCTCTCTGTGGCCTCTCTCCCACAGGTCCTTCCTGTTGATCTGATGAAAGACGCTGAGAGCCAGCAGCCAGGCCTCCCGTGGCCCGAAATGAGCTGCCAGCAGCTGGGCCATTTCCAGGGGACCCGCCTGCTCCATCCGCCCCCAGGGGATCTTGCCCTCCCCCATTTCTGTCGCAGTCCCCAGGTATAACTTGAACTTCTTCAGCTCCACGGCCTCCAGTTCCTCCAAGTAGGTGCAGAGGCGACCCAGGTCACTCCTGAGTGGGGCTGAGGACATGGGGGCACTGTGGGCCCTCCAGGAGAGAGGCTGGAGGGGTGTTTCTATACCTGGGAGGAGCGAGTCCACATGCACAGCTCTGATCACCACAGGCAGAGATGTGAATGCCCAGACAGTCCTTCTGTTGAAATAGCGCCTTCTCCCGCTTCTATTCCTTCCCACCCCTCCCCACCACACCCTCACCTCACCAACAGGTCCATTTTGAAGAGGAGGAAGTGGAGACAGATTGGGAAATCGCAGGAGGCCTTGAGTGGTAGTGAGAAAGAACTTTCACTTCTCTCCTTCTTCCCCGGTCCCTGGACCAAACACTCTTTGTCCTGCTTGCTGTCTTCCTTGCCTCACTGGGTCCGAGGTAGATCTAACGATCAAAGTAGTTACTGCCTTTGGGGGTGAGGGGACATTTCCCTGGTGGTGCTAGTGGTAAACAGCCCACCTGCCAATGCAGGAGACATAAGAGAGGTGGGTTCAATCCCTGGGTGGGGAAGATCCCCTGGAGGAGGGCATGGCAACCCACCCCAGTATTCTTGTCTGGAGAATCCCATGGACAGAGGAGCCTGGTGGGCTACAGTCCAAGGGGTTGTACAGAGTCAGACATGACTGAGGCAACTTAGCACGCACGCTTCCTCATGGGAGAATTAGACTTCCTTTCCGATGATATCGGACTTGGCTGTGTCGCTTGCATTAACCAATGTCATGGGAGCAAATGTGAACATAAGACGTGGGTGAAGGGGAGCAAATTTTTCTTCCAGGTATTGATGAGGGAGACAGAAACTCAGAGGGGTACATGGATTCTCCACCATCACACAGCTAAACAAGGGCAGAGGTAGACATCTCATCTCCTTCAGACCAGGAAGCTGCCCTCGGATGAATGAAAAGGGCATAGTCAGGACTTCCCTGGTGATCCTGGAGTTCAGAATCCCTCTTCCAGGGCAGGGGGTGTGGGTATGATCCCTGCTGGGGGAACTAAGCCCACAGACTCTGGAGCCAGCCTGCCACAATTAAGACCCCATGCAGTGCACCCCCCCCACCCCCAACCCCCAAGAAGATACAGTCTGGAGAAGGATGTAGCTCAAATAGCTATCAGGTGTTTATGCTGGGGAAAGATTTAGGTTGGATGGGGAGAAAGGAGGGATCTTATAATTGGATATTCTTTTTTTCTTAAAGGTTTATTTATTTATTTTTGGCTGTGCTGAGTTTTCATTGCTATGTGTGGGTTTTCTCTAGTTGTGGCGAGTGGGGACTATTCTTCCTTGTGGTTCTCGGGCTTCTCATTGTGGTGGCTTCTTCTTGTGGAGCAGAGGCTCTAGGGAGATGGTCAGTAGTTGTGGCACACTTGCTTAGTTGTTCCATGGTACATGGAACCTTCACTGACCAGGGATCAAACCCACGTCCCCTGCATTGGCAAGCAGATTCTTATCCACTCTGCATGCCTGCATGCTAAGTCACTTCAGTCATGTCTGACTCTTTGCGACCTTATGGACTGTAGCCTGTCAGACTCCTCTGTCTGTGGGATTCTCCAGGCAAGAATGCTGGAGGGGTTTACCATGCCCTCTTCTAAGGAATCATCCCAACCAAGGGAATCGAACCCACGTCTCTGGTATCTCCAGCATTGGAAGGCAGGTTCTTTACCACTAGAGCCACCCGGGAAGCCCCTTATCCACTGTTCCACCAAGGATGTCCAGGGAGCCAGTGAATGGTTTTGAACACAGCAACAAGGTGAAGAAGGGGTTTGGGGGAAATGCTTTGGTTTCTAGGTCTTTCTAGGGACAGTGATGCAATGTGGACACCCTCTATGGTCTTCACATTCCTGTCCCCCAACCCCTTGCCCTGGGGCTTTTCTGGTCAAGTGAGAGCTTGGAAGAGCTTTCTAAGCTTCACCCAAAACTTTTATAGGCTTGGTGAGGAAATGAAGAAGTAGGACTCAGCGTAAGTCCTTCCATAGTCTATGTAAACTGGGAATTTCAGAGATGAGCCGTTTGGCTGTGACGCTTACTTGTGACGTGCTTTAATCGTCCTGTTCTCACTTCCTTCTTTCCTCAACCACCATCTACACTGGAAGTCTGCCTCTTCAACTGCCAATGCTTCTAGAAGGAAAGACAGGACCCCTGTGCTTGGTGGAAAGGGGAGGCATTCGTGAGGGCCAGTCAAGTTTTCTGGACTCAGAATAAAGTTGGATTCATATATAAACAATATGGCTTTTCATGTAATAAACTATAGTGAAATAGAATAATATACATATATATATATTATATGACTGAATCACATTGCTGTATACCTAAAATTAACACAATACTGTAAATCAACAATGCTTCAAAAAATTTTTTTAGTAGTTAAGGAATGGAACTGGGGTTAGTGAACATTTCTGGTTACAATTGCAAAATCATGTTTCCAGGCAGGGATTCTCAAACCCTAATGTGCATCACCAGGAGACCTTATTGAAATAAAAATTATATTTTAGTGGGTGTGAGGGTCTACATTTCTTTCTTTTTATTAATTTTACTGGAATAAAATTCTTTACAGTGTTGTGTTAGCTTTTGCTATACAGCAAAATAGATCAGCCATACATGTACACAGACCCCCTCTTTTCTGGATTCCCTTCACGTGTAGATCACTGCGGAGCACTGAGCGGAGTCCCCTGTGGTATACAGCAGGTTCTCACTGTTCTCTAGTGGGCATGGATGTCAATCCCAATCTCCCAGTTCATCCCTACTTTCCCCTTGGCATTCGTACATTTGTTCTCTACATCTGTTTCTGCTTTGCAAATAAGTTCATCTGTACCATTTTTCTAAATTCCACACATGGGCAATATTATATATTTGTTTTCAAGGTTCAGCATGTAATAGTATATTATCAGTACTTCATTCCTTTTTTGGGGGGAGGGGCTTCCCTGGCGGCTCAGATGGCAAAGAATCTGCCCACAATGTGGGAGACCTTTTGATCCCTGGGTCAGGAAGATCCCTGGGAGAAGGAAATAGCGACTCACTCCAGTATTCCTGCCTGGAGAATCCCATGGATAGAGGAGCCTGGTGGGCTACATTCCATGGGATTGCAAAAAGTTGGACATGACTGAGCGACTAACACTTCATTCCTTTTTATGGCTGAATAATATTCTTTTGTGGGACTTCCCTGGGGACTCAGTGGTGAAAAATCCCATGGACAGAGGAGCCTGGTGGACTGCGGTCCATGGGGTTGCAATGGAGTCGGATACGACTTGTTAACTAAACTGCAACAATATTCCTTCGTACAATATGGAATGGTTTTGAGTATGGGAGGGATGCAGTCAGACCTGCACCAGGGAAGATATCTCAGGGTGATAATGGACAATGAACCAAAGAAGGCAGCCTGGAGCCATGGTGCAGGCTCTGACCTGGGACAGGGAATGCGTTCGAGGAATTCAGGGGTGAGTCACACGAGTTCTTAGGCAGGGAGTGAGAAAGAAGGTGGTGCTAGTCTGCACCCTCTAAGGGTTAGACCTGGGCTTCCCCGATGACGCTCTCATTATCTTACCTCTTCCCCTCCTTTCCCAGGAGGGAAAAACATAGTTCTAGGAATTCAGAGGGGAGGGAAGCTGAATCACTAACCTGTTTCCTAATACTCTTTCAAGAAAACCCTTCTTTCTCATGGGAAGGAAGAGACTTGGCAATTTTGGGGCCTTCTGGGGCTCAGCACTGTTTCTGGAAACATTGGAAAAGAGCCATTCCAGTGCATGACTTCAACTTCTGCTTCTATAGATAAGGAGGGACAATGTTTTTTTTTTTTTTAAAGCCAATTCAGGAAACACATAAAATACTTCTTGAGACTTTTCCCTCTCACTAAGAAGATGTGATTTTCTGATTGTAGACAATGACATCTCTGTCTCTTTCTCTCTTTTTTGACATGTGAGATTTTAGTTCCCTGCCCAGGCATGGAACCTGTGCCCCAAGCAGCTCAGTCTTAACCTCTGACCCTCCAGGGAAGTCCCAGCAATGCCATATCTTTATTTATAAGTATCCTAGTGTGTTAATAAGTGGAAAGAAATGTAAGGAGGTTAAGAAATTTGGGGGTTTCCCAGGTGGCTCAGCAGTAAAGAATCTGCCTGACAATGCTGGAGACACAGGTTTGATCCCGGGGTCAGGAAGATCCCCTGGAGGAGGAAATGGCAAGCCACTCGAGTATTCTTGCCTGGAGAAGCCCATGGGCAGAGGATACTGGTGACTGACAGTCCACAGGTTCACAAAGAATCAGACAGGACTGAGCTTCCGAACATAAGCTGGATAAAGTATACTGAAGAATCTCTGGCAGAAGTCTGAGACACGATTTTCATGTTGACTGTAAATCTAAATTCCCTCATGTAGGAGAGACATATCCTAGTTTTTTAGACATATCCTTGCTTTTTCTTTAAGAAGTTTTTTTTTTTTTTTTTTAATTTGGCTGTGTTGGGTCTTAGCTGGGGACACATAGGATCTTCGTTTCATTGTGATGTACAGACTCACTAGTTGTGGTACTCAGGCTATTTTTGGCATGAGGGTTTAGTTGCTCCTCGGCATGTGGGATCTTAAATTCCCAGGGATTGAACCCATGTCCCCTGCATTGTAAGGCAGATTCTTAACCACTGGACCACCAGGTAAGTCCCAGTGATTAAAGGGAATTTTTAATTGTCTTACTCTATGCGGTATGATGAAAACTCTCTCTGCCCCCATTCAGCTCCATCATCGGTATAATCTACGTTACTCACTAACGCATTGTAAGCTGGACTTGTTTTACATGAGATGTGACAAAATGCTGAGTTCTTAGCAACTGAATGAGACTGCAGGCTGCTCCACGGGCTATCACAATGGCGGCTTACATAAACCCTTGTTGTTCGGTTGCTAAGTCACATCCGACTCTTTTTGAGTCCATGGACTGTGGCAAGACAGGCTTCCCTGTCCTTCACTGTCTCCCGGAGTTTGCTCAAATCATGTCCATTGAGTCAATGATGCCATCCAGCCATCTCATCCTCTGTCACCCCCTTTGTTGTTGTCACATAAAACATCAAGCTCTAACCGCCCCCCTCCCCTCCGCCCAAACATGCTCATCACCACCAGCATCCCCAGCTCATAACCAAGTGACCAAAAAGAGAAACCATCACTCCCAGCTTACAGATGGGGAAACTGAGGCTCCGAGGGAGGCCCAGAGAATGTGACCTGTACAGCAGGGCTAGAAAATAGATGACCTTCAAATTCAAGTCAGTCTGGCTCCATAGTTCAAGCTTTTAAACGCTTATCAGCTGGAAGGGCACTTATCAACCCGGCAGACTACTGCTCCAATTTGAAAGAGGCCAAAGCAGTGAAGTGACCTGCAGACATCACACAGCTCCCCAAAGCTGTCACAGTGTCAGTCCTCCCACTGCCCAGGGCCCCGCTGTTGACAGGTCCCAGTCATGCCTCCTGTGCCCCTCAAGGTTGTGCAACTTCCTCAGCCCTGTCCTCACTCTCTGACCACAGACCCCGGCAGGAAGCGCCCAGCCTGACTGGTCCCTCCCCCAGTGGGTTTGAGGTACAGTCAGATATTAACAGATCATTGCCCCGGAGGCTCCCACTGTTCCTGCCCGGGACCTCCACTTGCTGATGATATTGAAAATGAACATTGAGGGGGCTTCCCTAGTGGCTCAGTGGTAAGGAATCTGCCTGCCAGTGCTGGAGACATGGGTTTAGTCTCTGGTCTGGGAAGAGCCCACATGTGGAGAAGTACATAAGCCCGTGGGCCACAACTACTGAGTCTGTGCTCAAGAGCCCGGGAGTTGCAACTCCTGAGCCCACAGGCCGTTGCTACTGAAGCCCGCACTCCCTACAGCCCGTGCTCTGCAACAAGAGAAGCTACTGCAATGAGAAGCCACGTACCACAACTAGACAGTAGCCCCCAAAGCAATGAAGACCCAGCACAGCCAAAAATAAATTTAAAAATAAAATGTATTTGAAAAATTAACATAGAGCAAAAATGGGTGGTACTTAAAGAAAATTTGTCAGGTTCTTAATATCACAGACCAGCTCATGTCTCTCTTTAGAATCTCTCCTAGGATCTTGGACTTATCCTTCAGGGCACACAGAGTGCTTTGCAGCTATTGATATGTATTGCTCTTGCCCAATTAGCCTACGACCACCAGGAACAGACCTGTAAGACTGACAAAGCTAAGTTTATTCCAGAGGAAACAGGTGAGACCTGAGAGGGGACAGGGAGGGAGGCAATGGAGAACTCCCACCTCCTCTCTGGTTTCTGGATTCCTGAACAAGTGTGGTCCCTGGAGCCCAGCCTGATTTGTACTGGAACACCCTCTCCACCCCAGTGCACACCTTTTTTACTTCCACAGCAGTTCTCTCTTCCACCTTTTCCTTCCTTCCTTTCTTTTTTTTCCCTTGGCCGTGCAGCCTGTGGGATCTTAGTCCCATGCCCAGGGGTTGAACCCACACCCACCAGCGGTGAAAGCAGAGTCCTAACCACCATGGCCAGGGAATGCCAGGTTCTGTCCCTTTATCTTGGCTTCTTTAGCCCGGGTTTTACTTTGAGAATTTTCTTTTATAGCTGTATTACCAGGGAAGTTTATGGTAAGCTGATGTAACCAAGAATCCTAGTGGTGAGATAAGATAGACTTTCCTTTTCTCTTACAGAGGATGTCTGCGGTTGATGCAAGGCCAGCAGGCGGCGCTGTTCCGCACGCTCATCTAGGGACCCAGAGTGATGCGGTGTGTGGTGTTTGGTGGCTAAATTGTTTCCGACTCTGCAATCCTCTGGGCTATGGCCCACCGGGCTCCTCTGTCCATGGGATTTTCCAGGCAAGAATACTGGAGCGGGTAGCCATTTCCTCCTCCACAGCATCTTCCCAACCTAGGGATCGAACCCATGTCTCCTGCTTTGGCAGCTGGATTCTTTACCATCCAGCCATCTGGGGAGCTCGATGGGGTCTCTACTCTCGACAGCTGCTTCCACCTTTTGTCCTTCCACAGAGATCACATTCCCCAGGCAGCAGGAAGATGGGAGGGGAAAAAATGGAGAGAAGGCAATTTTCTTATGAAATCACAGTTCATGAAACACACAGATCATTCCATGTACACCCCATCCTCTAAGACTCAGTCATGAGAGCAAAGGAGCTGCAGGAAGGATGGGAAATGTTACTGGACATTATGTGTCTGGATAAAATTCAAAGTCTTCTGTTACTAACCTGAAGACTGGATAAGCAGAATGACTAGCAGTCTCCATCAGTTCAGTTCAGAGGCTCAGTCGTGTCCAACTATTTGCAACCCCATGGACTGCAGCACCCCAGACTTTCCTGTCCATCACCAAATCCTGCAGCTTACTCAAACTCATGTCCAGTCTCCATGGTTACTGCCAAATGACTGTGCTTTCTGAGCAGAGGAGCAATCCATTTCATCTTCTATTCTGCTAGAATGCAGAAATAACCACCATCAGCTTTCCCACTAGGAAACTTTTTCTCCAAGGCCTTCACTGAAAAAAAAAAAGAAATGGATTAAATACCGAGCAGCCCCTCTGGAAGCCTTAGGCTCTGAGTTTCTTGGGAGAAAACCTCAGCCTCCTTGATCAGCAAATTCCTGCTAACTTTCTGGACCAGCTCATTCCTCAGGCAGCAGATGACGGGGTTCACCAGGGTCCACATGATCGCGTGGCAGAAAGTCCCTCCTTTTTATAGCTCAAGCCACGTGGTCTGCCTGGGGCTCAGGTACACAGAGAAGGGGCGGGGCGGGGGAGGCTGAGCAGCTCGCGGAGGTGAGGGAGACCACCAGGATGTGAGAAGAGTGGGTGGAGAAGGAGTCCCCTCGAGGAAGGCAGGTGCAGGCCTGAGCCAATGATGCAGAGCCGTAGGACATGCCGGGCCCTGCCACGGGGCCTGCCAGGGTGCACACGGCCACAGGAAGGATGCCAGCGGCAAGGGCCGGGTGGCCGCGCACACCTGCTCCAGCAAGGGCATGTTGTTGCAAAGGGAGTGGTCCAGGATGCTGGGGCCACAGATGGGGAGAGGACATCCAGGTGAGGGGCCCAGTGAGGAAGAGGAGGCAGTCCGCCCAGCCGCCGGGTCCGAGGACCGGGCAGACGCGCATGCGTGCGGGGCACTGGGTACCACCCGGGCGGCGTGGCCAGGCAGCGGTCAGCGGACATCCCAGCCACAGCAGGGGCTCTGCGGGACCCAGGGTGAAGTCTAGCCCCGTCTGGGCGAAGCATCCTGCTCCGGAGACAGTCCCACGTCACGTGAGGCGGTGGGCCAGCAGCTGCGGGGTCACGGCTGAGGTGAAGCCCACCTCCAGCAGCGAGAAGGGCCGCAGGAACGAGTCCCTGGGGGATGGCCCGGCGGCAGTCGGCCAGGGTCAAGGTGATGATGAGCAGGTTTTCCAGAAGGGTCAGCGCCTAAGTGATAAGGAGCACCGCGAAGGGGAGGAGCTAGTGACCTCCAGGAGCATGAACCAGCCCCACCCCCGGCCCCGCTCCGGGGGGGTCCGCTCTGCTGGTTCTGTGTGTAGCCTGAGGGCCGAGCTCCTGGTTTGGTTCTGACTCTCTAGGGCTTAGCCTCTTTGGGGTCTCCTCAGTAATGCAGGGATGGGAAGAGTACCCATCCCATGGGGGAGTCGTGAAGAGGAAATGAAGGAAAACTTAGAACAGGGCTCGGCTGGTCAAAAACACCCTCCTGGATGCTCGCTATTATCTGTATGTAGTGGAAGAAATATTTCATCAGAATTTTCCAGGACTTCCCTGGTGACCCAGTGAATAAAAATCCACCTGCCAATGCTGGAGAGGCAGGTTCCATCCCTGGTCAGAGAAGAACCCACATGCCTGGGAGCAACTAAGCCCTTGTCCCACAACTACTGAACCTGAGTACCCTAGAGGCCATGCTTGGCAATAAAAGAAGCCACCACAATGAAAAGCCTGGACACGAAACAAAGAGTAGCACCTGCTTCCCACAACTAGAGAAAGCCTGCATGCAGAAACAGAGACCCACGGCAGCCAAATAAATAAATACAACTATAAGAAATTTTTTCCTCTTGCCTCCCACAAACCCTGTTATTTACTTATTTATTTGACTGCCGTGTCTGTTGCTGCAGGCCTGTGAAGTCTAGTTCCCTATCTAGGGATTAAACCCAGACCCCCTGCATTGGGAGCGGAGGGTCTTAGCCACTGGACCACCAGGGACGTCCCCAAACCTGTTATTTACTGATTAAATACTTTGTTAATCCATTGAGGGGTGAGACCTGTTACTTGAAGGGCTTTTATTGTCTATTGAGTGAGTTCATATAGATTGGAATCAGAAAAAGTAATATAGAGGACTGGGGTTTTGCATTTCACAGCTATTTATTTATCTGTTTGCTTATGTTTATGAATGGTAATGCCCTATACTTTTTCAGAAGTGCATGTGTCATTACCAGTTTTTTTGCATTGCTGTGTTTTCTCAAATAGAGCATACAGTTGTAATGAGCACCCAGATCAAGATGCAGAGTAACAACAGCACCTTGTGTCCCTTATAGTCACAACCCCCCTCCCAAAAGGTCTTTCCTGGTGACTCAGTGGTAAAGAACCTGTCTGCCAATGCAGGAGACCTGGGTTCCATCCCTGAGTTGGGAAGATCCCCTGGAGGAGGAAATGGCAACTCATTCCAGTATTCTTGTCTGGAAATCCCATGGACAGAAGAGCCTGGTGGGCTACAGTCCATGGGGGTGCAAAGCATTGGACACGACTGAGCC
>NW_011494505.1:90136-99692 GCF_000754665.1 Bison bison bison
TAGCCCCTGCTCATCGCAACTAGAGAAAGCCCGTGTGCAGCAATGAGACCCCACTGCCCTCAAAAATAAATAAATAAATTAATTAAATTTTTGAAAGAGGATTCTACTGTTAAAAAAAAATAAAAAAAGAAAACTGCATCTGATTGATTTAGGACATCTATATAAAGTTAAACTTTATATATATGTGTGTGTGTGTGTGTGTTTAACCCATGCCCCCTGCAGTGGAAGTACACAGTTTTAACCACAGGACTGCCAGGGAGGTCCTGAGCCAAAGTAAATTTTTGCTCCCCTTATCATTTATCTACTGTGGCAACCAGTTTAGGGTAGCCAAGTAAAATGCAGGGGGGCAAGGTAAATCTGAAATTCCAATAGACAATGAATAAGCTTCATTTATTAAATGTGCATGTGTCATGTAATTTAGGATACATTTGCTGGGGACATGGTTGTGCCTAGTGTAGTGAAGTAGTCATCCTTACCTCTTACCTCCTCTTTCTCTTCTGCCTCCGTACTCATCTCTCCCAGCAAACAGAGCTGCTTGAAGAAGAGGACTAAGTTGCATTCCATTTCATCCTCTTCCATCCCTTTGGGCAAGGCTGGACTCAAGCATGATGCTTGTTAAAGGCTTTTGTTGCTGCGGCAGAAGTGATGAAAAAAAATGCTTTCGTTGCTAGAATTAACATCAGAGATTTAAACTCCCCTTCTCTTGATTTAGGCACAGCTAGGCTTGGGGTCCCCCACACTGGAGTGTGTCAGGTCACGTGCAGACTGTGGGGACTGGAGTCGCAGAAGAGGACTGGGAGGGAGCAGGGTGAAGTGGGGTCCTGAGTCTCACAGCCCACACTTCTCAGGGTCCCTGATGGTCAAATGAATTCAAGTGTCCCCAGAAATAATCAATAAACTATCTGTAATAGGAATAGGAAAGAGTTTTATCTGAGCCAAACTGAGGACTACAGCAAGGGAGACAGTGTCCCTATAGCTCTGGGAAGCTGCTCCATTGAAGCACGGTTTCCAGCACAGTCTTACACCTCATCCAAACAAAGCGCACACATCAACACGACAGGGTGCATTCCTTCAAGGTTTCAAAAGAGACAGACTTAGTACAGAGACAGCGAGGCAACAGCTCCCTGGTGTCTGGGAAGGGAGCCTTATCTTTCAGGGAGCGTTAACACGGACGCCATGAGAAGGGAGTTACTCATCCTTATCTCCAAAACAGACTCTCTTTACCTCAGTGGTTAAAGCAGATGAGCTGCGAGGGTTGGACAAGCTGTCTTAGCTCACACACAGTTCAGGATGAACCATGGATAAGCCAAAATGACTTCCTCATTCCTCAATATGTGAACATTTTCTCCATCATGAACATATAAAAATCTTAGAACCCCATAATCCAGAAATTCTACTTCTGAGAATATATCCAAAAGAATTGAAAGCACATTCTGGAAGATATATTTGTAAACACCTGTTCACTGCAGCATTATTCACAGTAACTAAAGCATGAAAGCAAGCCAAATGCCCATTGACCAAGAAAGGGTAAGTCAAATGTGATATGTGCCAATAATAGAGTATTATTTATCGTTACAAAGGAAGGGAATTCTAACACATGCTACAACATGAGGAACCTTGTGGACATTTTACTAAGTGATATAAGCCTGACAGGAAACACTAACAAATATTCTGTGATTCCACTGGAGTGGTCAGTTTCACAGAGACAGAGAGCAGAAGGGTGATTGCCAGGAACTGGGAAAGGAGAAAGGGGGAATTGTTGATGAATGGGTGTAGAGTTTAAGTTTTGCCAGATGAAAAAAAGTCCTGGAATTTGGTTGGACAAAATGTGAATGTACTTAACGCGATTGAACTGGACACTTAAAGATGGTTAAAATAGTAAATTTTACTTTATGAATATTATACTGCAACAAAAATCATCTTGGAACTAGTCCCTGAGGGTAACCACAGAGGAGTCAGGGCTGATAGCAACACAGCAGATGCTCCCCGCCGCCCAGCCCCATCTCCACCCCAACAACCCAGGGGTGAGGACTGTCTTCTGTGCTCAGGACTCCCTGCTTTGGTTCTTGGAGATGTCTCAGCTCCAGGCCCGTAAGGCTTACCCTCAGCCTCCCTGACTGACCCAGTGCTCCAGGCTCTGCTCCAAGGATCCAGTAAGTCTTGGGTCACCCTCTTCTGTAGGAGACTGGGTGCTGAGTTCACGTCCTCCCAAAGAGACCTCTGCAACCCCAGAGTGCAGAGGGTCAGCCCAGCTCCAACTTGAGGGTGGAGAGACCTGTTTTCCAGATGAAAACAGGAGCTGGGATATATAAGTCTGTGTGAGAAGAGGTGTGTGGGGGAGAGGGGTGATTGGATCAATGTCCTGACGATATAGGACTTTTTTTGACTCATGTACAACCAACAATTGGACTTCCCTGATAGCTCAGATGGTAAAGAAACTGCCTGCAATGTGGGAGCCCTGGGTTTTATCCCCGGGTTGGGAAGATATTCTGGAGAAGGGAATGGCAACCTACTCCAGTATTGTTGCCTGGAGAATTCCATGGATAGAGGAGCCTGGAGGGCTACAGTCTATGGGGTCGCAGAGAATCGAACTCAACTGAGCGACTAACACACACAACCAATAATCACCCTTATATAGTGGATGTGACATGTGGACCACTGATTTCAGTCTTCACTACACTGTCTGTCCTCTGTATCTGTGGGTTCCTCATCTGTATCATGGGGCAACTATAAGGAATTAGAGCATCTGTGGATTTCGGTATTCATGAGGGAAGCCTGTTTGGTGATTTATATTAAATCACTTTTGAGTTTTCTATATCCAGCAACTGTGAAGTCGGCTCTATTATTTATCATTGGGAGCAATTTTAGAAATACTGGCAAAATACACATAACAGAACTGACCACATTAACCATCTTTAAGTGTATAGTTCACTAAAATTAGGTATATTTACATTGCTCTGCAACCAATCTCCAGAATTCTTTTCATCTTGTAAGACTGAAACTGTGTCTGTATTTAATGATAACTCCCAATTCCTCCTTCATCACAGCCCCTGGAAAACCACCGTTCTACTTTTTAGATTCTTTGGCTGGTCTAATAATTATATTGACATGAGACAGATTAACAGATTTAGTTTGTTATGTTTGGGAGCCCCATGAAAACCCTGAGGCTCAAGACAGTTAGACAGTTCTCGCTCAGAGGCTACTCCGAGCTAAGGAGAAGAGGGTAGGGATCTGGGGCTTTGAGGGGAAGGAAGACAATGCAAGAAGATGGGACGAGCAAATGCTTGGTGAACAAATGTGCAGACAAGTCTTTCTGAGATGAAAACTTATCTGGTGATAGCTCTCTTCCTAGTATAGACCTCCCCCATCTGAATTATTAATATTTCAATCAGTTAAGGGAGAGGCAAGGAGCTCCTCCTGAGTCTGCTGTGTCTGAATTGCCTTTAGCCCAAAATCCATGAGCCAAAGTGGCACATTTTGGGGAAAGGGATTTTGCTCCCCCTCACTTCTCTTCAAGCAAACTTTCCAATAACTGAAACATGTGAAAAATCCTATTTATGTTTGAAGAAACCAAACTCAGAGATGCAGAACTTGCCCCATGTGTCCTTGTATCACCTGCCCCTCATCACCCCATTGCTTCATGGAATTGGACTCCCAGGGCCAAGGGAGGGATGGACATTCTAGATGACTTTGTGTCTTTCTTTCTCAGCAGGTCTGAGCCTCCTCAACTATGTCGAGGCTGCTGTATCAGTATGTTCACCAGTTTGGTCAGAAGTTGGTCCAAAGGCGGCTGCTGGAGCCCATAGCGGAGCCTGAGAGTCCCACAACTTATCTGGACGTTCTAGACCTGGTCATCTTGGGTGTGGGCAGAAGCCTGGGAGCTGGCATTTACATTGTGCCTGGTGCAGTGGCCAAATACATAGCTGGACCAGCTATCATCATCTCCTTCCTGGTGGCTGCCCTGTCTTCTCTGTTGTCTGGGCTCTGCTATGCCGAATTATGGGCCCAGGTACCACATTCTGGTTCTGTGTATCTCTACAGCTACGTCACCATGGGACAACTGTATGCCTTCATCACTGGCTGGAACCTCATTCTGTCCTTATTTATTGGTAAGAGGATGGGGAGTGGGAAAATGTGGGCTTAAGATCTGGAAACTGAGAGACAGGATTGGGGTCTTCCCTCTTTCATGAGCACTTAGTTATTGAACCTGCAGAAGTGAAGTGCGTAATGATGGCAGGAAAACCCCACAATGTCATTCTACTCAGCTCTGTCCTGTTTGCCTTAAATGATGGACCAAGAACCCAAAGGACAAGGAAATGTAGGGAGTTCCCTGGATAAGAGGGAGGCATATCCCCCAGGCTTATCCCCTCAACAGATTGAAATCTTTGGTCAATTGTCTTTGTAGGATTTTCCTTTACCCCTATGTTTGAATTTTCAACCCTCATCTTGCAGTCCCTCTGTTCCTATTTCCTGTGTTCTTTCCTCACATAGTATTTATTTCCTCCTAGCATATTGAGTAGTTGACCTATTTTGTGAATTATCTGGGGCCTGCTGTTCTCACCTCAAAAAGAGAAATTCTTTGAGATTGAGTATTTGGTCCTTTTTTTTAAGATATCCCCTGGTACTAGGTAGAGGAGTACTTAATTTTGTTAATGAATATTCCTTCTTCTTCCTCCATGCAGCCACTGCCTGTGTGGCTAAGGTCTGGAGCTACAGCTTTGACAGACTGATTGGGAACCACATCTCTCAGGCATTAGAGGGGACTTTCTCTCCGTATATGCCCTCTTTCCTGGCCACATTCCCAGACTTTGTCGCTCTGGCCCTGGTGCTGGTGATGATTGGTGAGAAGGGGACAGAAACAGGATGAGAAGAGTGGGGTGTGGAGCAGAAGCTGGGGAGGGAAAGGCTTGGGTGGCAGAATGTGGGGGGTTAGGACTAGAAACAAAGGTGGCAGGAGAGGAGGACATACACGGCTTCTATCCTTGGCACCACTGACAATTCGGGCTGGATCATTCTTGGTGTGGGGGGCTGTCCTGTGCATTGTAGGTTTTGAAAAATCATTGTTGGGCAATGAGTAGCATCCTTGGTACCCTCTGCCAACCAGTCCCTTGGCAACTGCTAGTCTGCTTTCTGTGTCTATGGATTTGATTATTCTGGATGCTTCATATTCCATCTTTACCACAGGAGTACTGGTTCCAGGAGCTCGGGTGTCATCCCTGGTTATCAAAGTATTCACAGGCATGAATGTTTTTATTCCAATCTTCATGATCATATCTGCCTTCATTAAGGGAGACCTGCACAACTGGCAGCTTACAGAAGAGGACTACAGATCGAACACGTCTGGATCCAGTGACATCTATAGGACTGGAGGGTACTCTTGGCCATAGAAATGCACTTGGGTGGAAGTGAGGGCTGTGGGTACAGCTGGGAACATGATGGGGACTAAAGACAGCTGGGCTGGTGGATCCAGATAATGGGGATCCTGGAACCCAGGACTTGTGGTCTTGAGGGAGGATCCAGTAGAAGTGGCTGAACTCACTTAACCCACCTTCTTCTTCATTCCTTCTCTCACCATAGCTTGGGGCCTCTGGGTTCTGGAGGGTTTGTGCCCTTTGGCCTTGATGGGTTTCTTCAAGGAGCAGCTCTATGTTTCTACGCATATTTTGGTTTTGAAGTCATTGTCACTACAGGTAACATGGTCATGGCATGTCCCATCAGGGGTGTGGGCTGTCCCTGGGCATAGGAATTGGTAGAAGGTGAACCCAGATTTTGGAGGTGCAAAAGGAAAGAGGATTTTCTGATTTCATTCTAGTATGTTTTTCTGATCCAGTATTTCCTTCTATCCAGCTGGCAAGGAAGCCCGAAATCCTCAGCATTCCATCCCCGTGAGCATGGTAATCTCCATCTTCATCTGCTTTTTGATGTATTTTGGTCTCTCAGCGGCACTCACCCTCATGGTGCCCTACTACCAGATTCATCCTTACAGTCCTTTGCCACAGGCTTTTCTCCATGTTGGATGGGACCCTGCCAGATATATCATGGCTGTTGTCTTCCTGTTTGCTCTTTTATACAGGTCAGTATCATGGTTTTCTCCCTGTCTACTGTCAGATTCTTAGGTATCCTGTCCCTTGGCATTGAGACACAAGAGAACAAGATGCATTATGACATGTAGACAGGAAAGAGATGCCTCACTCTGTACTGATGCTCTACATCCTCACACATGTTCCCATTTTGCCTTCCAGCCTCCTGGGCTCCATGTTTGTCATGTCTCAGTTGATCTGTGAAATGGCGGATGACAGGCTCATTTTCTGGGATCTCGCCCAGATCCACGCCCGTACAGGCACCCCTGTCATGGCCATAACGGCTTCTGGATTTCTTGCAGGTAAGTAAACAAAGCCCACTCCTTCTGGTCAAATTTCTTACCTTGGATGTTTATACTGGTTTTCACTCCCTCCCCACCTTGTTCGTGCCCTCATTCTAGGGGTCATGGCATTACTCTTCGACCTCCTTGATATCGTTGAACTCATGATAATTGGGGTCCTGCTTGCTTATACCCTCGGGACATTTTCTGTTCTCATCCTCAGGTGAGAATTCACTACATGTTGGCTGAGGGTTTTAGACTCGTGGGGATTGATGAGGAGGTAATTTTCTTCTACCTTCATGCTGCCTTATAATTGTCCTGCTGGGCTGAAGTCCAGAAAGATTTTAATTAGACTGTATGATGTTCCATGAGTAGGAGCTGCTATTAATATTGCCTTCATATCTTTAATTAAGGTACCAACCACGTCAAAATTTTGTCAAGAATGAGAAAACAGAGGAAGAAACTGAGATGGAGCCTACACTTGAAGGAAATCCTTTGGACTCTGAACCTGAAGCAGGAACCTCAAACATTCTCAAGAGTCTGTGGTTCCCTCCCAGCACCATCCCCACCCAGAAATCTGGCCAGATTGTCTATGGATGTGCCTTCCTGCTTGGTGAGCAGTTGGATCTCACTTTGGTGGTATTTTGAAATTGACAAGATAGGTTGGGAGCATATATTTTATCAGTTGAGGAATCTTGGAGATATGATGGCCCTTCCTGAGGTGGGCGGTTTTGGGAGGGATATGATCCAAGCTCTTGATCTATTTGGCTTTTGGAGTTGAAATTGTTCTCCTCCACCTTAAGTTCTCCTGATGCTCATCCTGAGCCTGATCCTGGCCGAGTGGCCCAGCCAGGTGTTCTCTGGAGATCCCGTGCTCACAACAGTGGCTGTGCTGCTGCTGCTGCTCATCACTGGGGTCACGGCCATCATCTGGAGGCAGCCCCAGGACCCCACTCCTCTTATGTTCAGGGTAAGGTGACTTTATGTGCCCAAAGTGTCTACCTTGAGTGAATGAAGTCTGCATGCTTTGAGATCTAAACATTCTTTTCTGGACCAGAGAAGAAGGGGAATTTCTAAAACAAATGGATCTTTTGCTGATCCATGCTAAGTGTTTTAGATCCTCCAGCTGAGTAGGCACTGAACACACAGCTGGAATCAGACTGGAGTCTTCTCACCCATGTTGGGTATGGCTCATGTTTCAGATACCCAGGGTGCATTCAGGGATGGACTGACTTTGCCCACAGGTCCCTGCTGTGCCTGTCCTCCCACTGGTGAGCATCTTTATGAATGTCTACTTGATGACAAAGATAAACACTTGGACCTGGACTCAAATTGGCATCTCTAATGCCATTGGTAAGTGGTTTTCTGGGATAAAAACTACTACTGACTGACTGAACCCAACCCTCTTCCTACTATGTCTGCCCCAAACTTTGTCAGAAGCCATAATAAGAGGTCTACTGGGCATTAGTAAGTGAGGAGAGTGCCTATTTTCCTTCTCATCATCTCATTTCTTTACTAGGATTTGTCATATACTTTGGATATGGGATCCGATACAGCTCAGGGTAGAACTGTGATCAACAGCCACCAGCTTCCATCTCCCAGACTATTGATGAAGATATCCCTAGTGCTTATTCACAATAGCCAAGACATGGAAGCAACTTAAATGTCCATCAGCAGAGGAATGGGTAAAGAAGATGTGGTACATACATACAATTGAATATTGCTCGGCTATTAAAAACAATGAAACAATGCCATTGGCAGCAATGTGTATAGACCTAGAGATTGTCATACTGAGTGAAATAAATCAGTCAGAGAAAGACAAATATGAATGATATTGCTTATATGAAGATCCTAAACAAATGGTACAAATGAAATTATTTACAAAATAGAAATAGAGTCACAGATGTGGAAAACTAATTTGTGGTTACTAGAGGTGGAAGGGGTGAAAGGATAAGCTAGGAGATTGGGATGAACATATACATACAGTAGTACATATACATACAAAAATAGATAACTAATAAGAACCTACTGTAGAACACAGGAAACTCTTGTCAATACTCTGTAATGGACGAAATGGAAAAGAATCTTTAAAAAATGTGGATATATGTATATATATATAACTGACTCACTTTGCTGTACAGCAGAAACTAGCACAACATTATACATCAACTATACTCCAATAAATTTTTTTAAAAATAAAAATGACCAAGCATTGTAATGGCATCCCTCTCTAGTCCTCTTGCCTGGAAAATCCCATGGACGGAGGAGCCTGGTGGGCTGCAGTCCATGAGGTTGTGAAGAGTCAGACACAACTGAGCGACTTCACTTTCACTTTTCACTTTCATGCATTGGAGAAGGAAATGGCAACCCACTCCAGTGTTCTTGCCTGGAGAATCCCAGGGATGGGGGAGCCTGGTGGGCTGCCATCTATGGGGTCACACAGAGTCGGACATGACTGAAGCGACTTAGTAGCAGCAGTAGCAATCATGGTAAAAAGAAAGAAAATATTCCTAGCGGTGAATCATCTTAACCACAGGACACAGAGGCTGTTTGGAATCTCTCCGTGTACTTGAGGATCTTCTGGTTCAAGGGGCACTCTGAGTCTCTATGGATTGTGAAGGTGGGATGCACTTAGAGCCCCGGCAGAAGACAAAATATCTTTAATATTGTATAACTTCAGGTAAACTTCTCAGAGCATAATATGCATACAAAAAGTGCAGGCTTCATTAAGTGTGCAGCATGATGAATTTTCACAAAGACAGTACAACAATCTAACCAGCAACTAGAAGATGAAATAAAATATTAAACCTGCACATAAGGTTGATCGTATCTTATGGCACATTTTCTTTATGCCTGCTTCCAGCAAGAACACAGAGACTGCCCCATATGAAGGAAACTCAGATAACTATTAATACGTGTTGTATGTGTTACACTTTAAATATTAGGGCACAAATAGTTCAGTTCAGTTACTCAGTCATGTCTGACTCTTTGCGACCCCATGAATCACAGCACGCCAGCCCTCCCTGTCCATCACCACCTCCCAGAGTCTACCCAAACTCATGTCCATCGAGTCGGTGATGCCATCCAACCATCTCATCCTCTGTTGTCCCCTTCTCATCCTGCCTTCAATCCTTCCCAGCATTAGGGTCTTTTCCAATGAGTCAACTCTTCGCATGAGGTGGCCAAAGTATTGGA
>NW_011494505.1:100071-122505 GCF_000754665.1 Bison bison bison
TCTGACACTGTTTCCACTGTTCCCCCATCTATTTCCCATGAAGTGATGGGACCAGATGCCATGATCTTAGTTTTCTAATGATGAGCTTTAAGCCAACTTTTTCATTCTCCTTTCACTTTCATCAAGAGACTTTTTAGTTCCTCTTCACTTTCTGCCATAAGGGTGGTGCTGTCTGGATATCTGAATTTATTGATATTTCTCCTGGCAATCTTGATTCCAGCTTGTGATTCTTCCAGCCCAGCATTGCACAAATAGGCTGGAAGTAAAAGGAAAGAACAGATACCTTGTGCAAACAGTTACATAAGTAGGGTAGCTATATTACTGTCAAAGTAGACTTTGAAAAAAAGAGAATGATAAAAGATAAAGTGGATCCTTTCATCATGATGAAGAGAAATAATTATTTTTTTGTTTTCCTCTGGCTTTATTGAGACACAGTGCAACATTGTGATAATTTTTCTTTACTTTTCTATTGCAGAGACTCTTAGAATCATGCAATAGAGTTGATGAAGAAGAGTTCCTAATTGAAAAATAAGAAAGCACTAGAGATAATGATTGATTGATAAATGATCATAATTGGGTAAAACAAAAAGAAAGTGAAACTAGAAAAACAAGATGAAAACTGTTGCTGCAGAACAGGATGCTTAAACTGAGATTATGGACATTCAAGACATTGGTAATAATGAAACATAGGACTGTCAAACAACTGAAGTAGAGTGAAGGAGGGATGGAGGTCAAGAAACTGAGTGCAAGTTATTAGAGGAATCCTAGATGTCCATCAGCAGATGAATGGATAAGAAAGCTATGGTATATATACACAATGGAGTATTCCCCAGCCATTAAAAAGAATACATTTGAATCAATTCTAATGAGGTGGATGAAACTGGAGCCCTTTATACAGAGTGAAGTAAGCCAGAAACAAAAACATCAATACAGTATGCTAATACATATATATGGAATTTAGAAAGATGGTAATGATAACCCTTTATGCAAGACAGTAAAAGAGACATGGATGTATAGAACAGTCTTTTGGACTCTGTGGGAGAGGGAGGGGGGATGATTTGGGAGAATGGCATTGAAACAGGTATAATATCATATAAGAAATGAATCACCAGTCCAGGTTCAATGCAGGATACAGGGTGCTTGGGACTGGTGCACTGGGATGACTCAGAGGGATGGTATGGGGAGGGAGGTGGGAGGGGGGTTCAAGATGGGGAGCACGTGTACACCTGTGGCAGATTCATGTTGATGTATGGCAAAACCAATACAATATTGTAAATTAACTAGCCTCCAATTAAAATAAATAAATTTAAATAAAAAAATTAAATAAAAATAAAAGTAGATGGAGGAGGGGCTTCTCTGATGACTTAATCCACTGCCAATGCAGGAGACAGGAGTTCAGTGCCCGGCCCGGAAGATCCCACATGCCACGGAGTGGCTAAGCCCCTGGACCACAGCTGTTGAGCCTGTCCTCTAGAGTTGCAGCTACTGAAGCTCGAGTGCCCTAGAGTCCTTGCTCCACAATGAGAGAAGCCACCACAGTGAGAAGCCCGTGCACTGCAACAAAGACCAAGTGCACCCGAAAATAAAGAAACAAAGAAATAGCATTTCTAAGGAAGGTTCTGCCGTTAAAAAATAAATCAATAAAATAAAAGTGTATCTGATTGATTTAGGAAGTCTGTATATAGCCAAAGTAAAAGATTTTTCTTTTTGGCCTTGGGATAAGTGGGATCTTAGTATCGGACCAGGGATGGAACTTGTGCACCTGCAGCGGAAGCATGTAGTTTTAACCACTGGACCACCAGTGAAGTCCAGAGCCAAAGTAAATTTTTGCTTCCCTTATCATTGAACTTCTTTGGCAATCAGTTTATGGTAGCTAGACAAAATGCAGGGTGGCAAGGTAAATGTGGGTTTCCAATAGACAATGAAGAAGCTTTATTTGTTTATTAAATATAGATGTGTCACATAATTTAGGATAAATTTATGGGGGATATAATTGTGCCTAGTGTAGTGAAGTATTCATCCTTACCCCTTACCTTCTGTTTCTCTTCTGCCTTTCTACTCATTTCTCCCAGCAAACAGAGCTGCTTGAAGAAGAGGACTAAGTCGCATTCCACTTCATCCTCTTCCATCCCTTTGGGCAAGGCTGGACACATATGCAATGCTTGTTATTAATAAATGCTTTCGTTGCTAGAATTAACATCAGAGATTTAAACTCCCCTTCTCTTGATTCAGGCACAGCTAGGCTTGGGGTCCCCCACACTGGAGTGTGTCAGGTCACGTGCAGACTGTGGGAGGGAGCAGGGTGAAGTGGGGTCCTGAGTCTCACAGCCCACACTTCTCAGGGTCCCTGATGGTCAAATGAATTCAAGTGTCCCCAGAAATAATCAATAAACTATCTGTAATAGGAATAGGAAAGAGTTTTATCTGAGCCAAACTGAGGACTACAGCAAGGGAGACAGTGTCCCTATAGCTCTGGGAAGCTGCTCCATTGAAGCCCAGTTTCCAGCACAGTCTTACACCTCATCCAAACAAAGTGCACACATCAACACGACAGGGTGCATTCCTTCAGGGTCTCAAAAGAGACAGACTTAGTGCAGAGACAGCGAGGCAATAGCACCCCAGTGTCAGGGAAAGAAACTCGATCTCCCAGGGATTGTTAGCATGGGCATAATGAGAAGGGAGTTATTCATCCTTATCTTTAAAACAGATGCTCTTTACCTCAATGGTTAAAGCGGATGAGCTGTGAGGGTTGGACAGGCTGTCTTAGTTCATATACAGTTCAGGCTGGACCTGAACATGGGTGAGCCAAAATGACTTCCACATTCCTCAATATGTGAACATTTTCTCTGTCACAGGCATATAAAAATCTTAGAACCATATGATCTAGCAATTCTACTTCTGAGAATATATCCAAAAGAATTGAAAGCACACTCTGAAAGAGCTATTTGTAAACTCCTATTCATCGCAGCATTATTCACAGTAACTAAAGCATGAAAGCAAGCCAAATGCCATTGACCAAGAAAGGGTAAGTCAAATGTGATATGTGCCAATAATAGAGTATTATTTATCATTACAAAGGAAGGGAATATTAAACAGGCTACAACATGGAGGAAACTTGTGGACACTTTACTAAGTGATATAAGCCTGACAGGAAACAACTAATAAATATTCTATGATTCCACTTAAGTAAAGGACCTGGAGTGGTCAGTTTCACAGAGACAGAGAGCAGAAGGGTGATTGCCAGGAACTGTGAAGGAGAAAGGGGGAATTGTTGATGAATGGGTGCAGAGTTTAGGTTTTGCCAGATGAAAAAAAGTCCTGGAGTTTGGTTGGACAAAATGTGAATGTACTTAACGTGATTGAACTGGACACTTAAAGATGGTTAAAATGGTCAATTTTATTTTATGAATATTATACTGGAACAAAAATCATTTTGGAACTATTCCCCAAGGGTAACCACAGAAGAGTCAGGGCTGATAGTAACACGGCAGATGCTCCCCGCCCACCCAGCCCCATCCCCACCCCAACAACCCAGGGGTGAGGACTGTCTTCTGTGCTCAGGACTCCCTGCTTTGGTTCTTGGAGATGTCTCAGCTCCAGCCCCGCATGGCTTAACCTCAGCCTCCCTGACTGACCCAGTGTTCCAGGCTCTGCTCCAAGGGTCCAGTAAGTCTCGGGTCACCCTCTTCTGTGGGAGACTGGGCGCTGAATTCACATCCTCCCAAAGAGACCTCTGCAACCTCAGAGTGCAGGGGGAGTCAGCCTGGCTCCAGCCTGAGGGTGGAGAGACCCATTTTCTACATGAAAGCAGGAGCTGGGAGTGTGTGTGAAAAAAAGGTGTGTGGGGGAGGAGGGGGGTGATTGGACCAGTGTCCTGACAATATGTGAATATTTTTGACTCATATAATAGCAATGCTATGCTATGCTAAGTCACTTCAGTTGTGTCCGACTCTGTGCGACCCCATAGATGGCAGCCCACCAGGCTCCCCCGTCCCTGGGATTCTCCAGGCAAGAACACTGGAGTGGGTTGCCATTTCCTTCCCCAGTGCATGAAAGTGAAAAGTGAAAGGGAAGTCATTCAGTCGTGTCCGACTCTTAGCGACCCCATGGACTGCAGCCTACCAGGCTCCTCCATCCATGGGATTTTCCAGGCAAGAGTACTGGAGTGGGGTGCCATTGCCTTCTCCAATATAATAGCAATAATTACCCTTATACAGTGAATGTGACACGTGGACCACTGATTTCCATCTTCACTATACTCTCTGCCCTCCGTGTCTGTGGGTTCCTCATCTGAAGATACGGGAGTAACTGCAAGGAACTTGGGCATCTATGGATTTGGGTATTCATGAGGGGTGACAGTTTGATGATTTATATTCAATTACTTTTGGGTTTGCTACACCCAGCTCTGGTGGCTCAGATGGTAAAGAATCTGCTTGCAATGCAGGAGACCTGGCTTTGATCCCTGAGTCTCAAAGATTCCCTAGAGAGAGAAATGGCAACCCACTCCAGTATTCTTGCCTGGAGAATCCCAGGGACAGAGGAGCCTGGCAGGCTATAGTCCATGGGGTCACAAAGAGTCAGAAAAGACTGAATGACGAATACACACACACCCAGCAACTCTGTGAAGCCAGTTCTATCATTTACCATTGGTAGCAATTTTAACAATGGTGGTATAATAGAAGTTACGTGAAATTTACCATCTTAGCCATTTTTAAATGTTGTTGTTCAGTCACTAAGCTGTGTCTGACTCTTTGAGACCCCATGGACTGTAGCCTGCCAGGCTTCCCTGTGCTGCACTATATCCTGGAGTTTGCTCAAATTCATGTCCATTGAGTTGACAATGCCATCCAACCATCTCATCCTCTGTCACCCCCTTCTCTTCCTGCCCTCCATCTTTCCTAGCATCAGGGTTAACAAATTCAAATTGCTTCATATGGTGGGCCCATAAAAATTCTGAGGCACAATCAGGTAATCGAGGGTTATACACTCCCCTAAGCTGAGGAGAAGGAAGTAGGGATCTGGGGCTTCAAAAGGGAGGAAGACAACTTACAGGAAAATGGGTAGAACAAATGCTTGGGAAAAAATATTTGCGGCTCCAGGCAGGAGAGTCTTTCTGAGATAAAAAGTTATCCCTGGTAATAGGTCCTGGCATAGGTTGCCTAATCTAAATGATTTTGAGCCATAATATGAGAGGAAAAAAGATTTTTTTGAGTCTGCAGCATCTTAATTGTGTTTAGCTCAAAACAACCCACAAGCCAAAGTGACACATTTTAGGGTGATGTTTTCTGCTCCCCCAACTTCTCTTAAGCCACCCTTCCAGTAACTTTGAAACATATTAAAAGGTGTATTTATGCTTAAGGGATCAAAGCTCGGAGATGGAGAACTTGCCCAGTGTGTCCTTTTACCACCTGCTCCCCGTCACTCTCTTGGTGGTTCAGATGGTAAAGAATCTGCCGGCAACTCAGGAGACATAAGAGACCCGGGTTCAATCCCTGGGTCAGGAAGATCCCCTGGAGAAGGAAATGGCAACTCACTTTAGTATTCTTGCCTGGAGAATCCCATGGACAGAGGGGCTTGGCCCTGGTGGGCTACAGCCCATGGGGTCGCAAAGAGTTAGACATGACTGAGTGACTCACTATTCACTCACTTCCCCATCACTCCATTGCTTTGTGGAATTGGATTCCCAGGGCCAAGGGCAGATGGACATTCTTTCTTCTAACATTTATTTTGTTGAAGTAAAGTTGACTTATAATGTATTAACTTTGGCTGTACGGCAAAGGGATTCAGTTATATATATGTATTTTGGTGCTTTTTGATATTCTTTTCTATTATGGTTTATCACAGGATATTGAACAGAGTTTCCTGGGTTACACAGTAGGACCTTGTGTAGGATGGACATTCTTGATGGCTCTGTGTCTTGTTTTCTCAGCAGATCATGGTCTCCTCAACTATGTCTAGGATGCTGTGTCAGTATGTTCGCCAGTTTGGTCAGAAGCTGGTCCACAGGCGGCCGCTGGAGCCCATAGAAGAGTCTGAGAGTCCCACGGCTCATCTTAACATCCTAGATCTGGTTGTCTTGGGTGTGGGCAGAAGCCTGGGATCCGGCGTGTATGTCTTGATTGGATTCATTGCCAAGCTAATAGCTGGACCATCAGTTATCATCTGCTTCTTGGTGGACTCCCTGTCTTCTGTGTTGTTCGGGCTCTGCTATGCTGAGCTGGGGGCCCGGATACCACACGTTGATTCTATGTATCTCCATAGCTATGTCATCATGGGACAACTGTGTGCCTTTGTCATTGGCTGGAACCTCATTTTGTCCTTATTTGTTGGTGAGATGATGGGTAGGGGGAAGATGTGGGCTAAAGATCCAGGAACAGGGAGGTGATATTGGGGTCATACTCATTTATAAACCTCTTGCTGTTGACCTTGCAGCAGGAAGCTGGTAATAGTGGCCAAAACCCCTTCAACTTCTTTCTACTTAGCTCTATCCTGTTTTGCTTAAATGATGGACCAAGAACTCAGAAGAAAGGGAACTATAGAGGGTAGATGAGAGGGGGACATGGCCCACAGCCTCACCCCCTCATCATATTGAAGTCTCTGCTCAGCTGTTGTCTTTGTGGGAATTTCCATTATCTCTAGATTTTACATTTCACCCTCATCTCCCTGCCCTCCTGGTCCCACTTCCCTGTCTTCTTTTCTTATATAGCATTGATCTCTCAGTGTATTAACCAGTTGATGTATTTTGTGAATCATTTGGGTCTGCTTTCCCCTTCCCTCTCTCCCCTCCCCCATGAAGAGAAACTTTGAGATTAGGGTTTTTGCTTAATTTTTTTAAAAAAAATACATCCCAAGGCACATAGCAGAGGATGTGTGTTTATGTGTGTTACTGAATATTCCTCTTATCACTGCAGGCACTGCTTGTGTGGCCAAGGCCTGGAGCATCGCCTTTGACAGCCTCACTGGGAACCACATCTCTCAGGCGTTAGAAGGAACCTTCTCTCCGTATATGCCCTCTGCCCTCGGCACTTTCCCCAACTTTGTCGTGCTGGGCCCGCTGCTGCTGATTACTGGTGAGAAGGGGTCAGTGATAGAAGAGTGAGGTGTGGAGGGGGAAGTGGGGTGGGAAAGGATTGGAGTGGTGGAATGGTGGGGGGCTTAGAACGGGAAGAAGGGTCTGAGATATGAGAGACAGAAAGGGAGGACATAGCCGGTTGTTTTCTACCCTTGGCAGTAGAGATTCTGGGCTGGATCATTCTTTGGTGTGGGGGTGGTCCTGTGCATTGTAAGGTGGGTTTTTTTTTTCCAAGTCATTATAGAGTTTTGAGCAACAACCCTGGCCTTTACCCACTAGATACCCCTGATGCCCATTCCCCCAAACTGAGGTATTGAGAATATCCCCGGACAGAGCCAAATGTCCCTTGGAAGGCAAAATTATGCCTGCTCAGAATCATTTCCTTAGACCAAAAAAGTTCCTTCCTCTCTATTGAGACCAAAGATGTTTTTTCAATGGAGATGAAATTCTCATGGCATAAAATTAACAATTTTAATACTTGCCCACCTTTATTGAGATATATTTGACATAAACAAATGTCTAAATTCAAGGTACACAATATCATGATTTTTTTAGATCCCCCCTGTTGTGAGATGATTGCCACAGTAAGAAATTAACCATCATAAAGGACACACTCAGTGACATCTAGTAAATTCACAGTGTTCTACAACCATCACCTCCACCTAGTTCCAGAGATTTTCATCACCTGAAAAGGAAACCCAGTACTCATTGAGCAATCACTGCCCATCTGCTACCTCGACCCCGGTCACCAAACCCCCAGACCCTGGTGACCACTAGTCTGCTTTCTGTCTCTATATATTCATTTATTTTGGATGCTTCCTATTCCATCTTATCCAAGGAGTACTGGTTCTTGGAGTTCCTGTGTCAGCCTGGATTATCAAAGTGTTCACAAGCTTGAATATTTTGATTCCAATCTTCATGATCATCTCTGGCTTCATTAAGGGAGACCTGCTCAACTGGCAGCTCACGGAACAGGACTACAAAAACACATCTGGATCAAGTGACATCTACAGGACTGGAGGGTATCCTTGACCTTAGTAACACGTGTGAGGGGTGAGGGTGTGCCGGGTTGACAACATGGTGGGGACTCGAGAGACCTGGGCTGATGGATCCAGGTGATGGCAGTCCTGGAGCCTAGGACTTGTGGTGTTAACAGAGAAGTCCAGTAGAGAAGGCTGAACTCACTTCACCCATGTTCATCCTCGTTCCTTCTCTCACCACAGCTTGGGCCCTCTGGGTTCTGGAGGGTTTGTGCCTTTTGGCTTTGAAGGGATTCTCCATGGAGCAGCTATATTTTTCAGATCATATTTTGGCTTCAGTGTCATTGTCACTAAAGGTAACAAGGTCATTGTATGTCCCATTGGGGGTTTGGACATGGTTTGGGCTCCCCTTGGGCTTAGGGATGGGTAGAAGGTGAGGTGTGTGAGGGAGGGGGTTTTGTGCTTTCACCCCAGTGTGTTTCCTGACCCATTACTTCCACCCATCCTGCAGGGAGAGAAGCTCGAAATCCTCAGCGTTCCGTCCCCTTGAGCATGGTGATCTCCATCTTCATCTGCTTTTTGGCGTACTCGGGTGTCTCGGTGGCACTCACCCTCATGGTGCCCTACTACCAGATTCATCACTACAATCCTTTGCCACAGGCTTTTTTCCATGTTGGGTGGGCTCCTGCCGGATATGTCATGGCTGTTGTCTTCCTATGTGCCCTTTTATACAGGTCAGAGTCATGAGTTTCTCCCCATCTACTGTCAGATGCTCAGGTATCCTGTCTCTTGGGATTGAGAGACAAGAGGGAAGGACACCTCACATGGACTAGAGAGCAGATGGCCGGTCTGTCCTGCTTCTCCACATGTTCCCATTTTCTTATCCAGCCTCCTTAGAGCCATGTTTGTCTTGTCTCGGTTGATCTGTGCGATGGCAGATGATGGGCTCCTTTTCCGGGGACTTGGATGGATCCATGCCGGTACCCACAGCCCCATCATAGCCATCCTGGCTTCTGGAACTCTTGCAGGTGAATAAGCAAAACCCACTCCTTCTCTAATCAGTTCCCCTCATCTGGACTTTTCCAGTGGTTTCTAATTCCCTTCTTCCACCCTCATTCTAGCGATCGTGGCATTACCCTTTGAGCTCCGAGATATTGTGGAATTCACGTTAATTGGGATCATGCTTGCTTACACCCTTGTGGCTTTTTCTGTGCTTGTCCTCAGGTGAGACTCCACTTCACTTTGACTGCGGGTCTTGGACTTGTGGGAACTGATAGGGAGGTAGTCATCTTCGGCTGATATGCTGCCTTCTAAAATCCTGCTCTGCTTAAGGCAGCACAGATGGGGAATAGATTGTGTGATGATGGATCAGTAGGGGCTACTCTTAATATTGCTTTAATACCTCTAATTCAGGTACCAGGCAGATCAGAATTTCAGCAAGAATAAGAAAACAGAGGAAGAAACTGAGATGGGGCCTGTAACTGAAGAAAGTCCTTCAGGATCTATACCTGAAGCAAGAATGTCAAACTTTCTAAAGAGTCTGTGGTTCCCTGGCAGCACCATCCCCACCTGGAAATCTGGCCAGATTGTCTATGGATGTGCCTTCCTGCTTGGTGAGCAGTGGGATTTCTCTTTGGTCATATTCTGAAACTGACAGGAGGTGGTGGGAATGTGTATTTTGGAAGTTGAAAAGCCTTGGAGATACGATGTCCCTTCCTGGGGTGGGCAACTTTGGAGTGGGGTGTGACCCAAGGCACTGATACATTTGTCTTCTGGGTCCAGCCTATTCTCCTCCTTGACCCTTGCAGTTCTCCTGCTGATAATCCTGAGCCTGGTTCTGGCCCAGTGGCCCATCCAGGTGTTCTCTGGAGACTCCGTGCTCACAACAGTGGCTGTGCTGCTGCTGCTGCTCATCACTGGGGTCATGGTCATCATCTGGAGGCAGCCCCAGGACCCCTCTCCCCTTTACTTCAAGGTAGGTGACCTTATGTGTCCAAAGTGTCCACCTTCAGTGAATGCAATCTGCAGGCTTTGACGTCTAAACATCCTCTCCTGGTCCAGAGAAGAAGAGAAGTTGCTAAAACCAGTGGTCCCTTCCCAGTTCCACACAGAGTGCTTTACATACACAATCTCAGTAGGCACTGAACACACAGCCTGAAGAGGACTTGAGTCTTCTCACCCACGTGGGGTAGGGTCTCCCTTTCAGAGGTCTGGGCTGTGTCCAGGGATGAACTGACTCTGCCCACAGGTCCCTGCTCTGCCTGTCCTCCCACTGGTGAGCATCTTTGTGAACATTTACCTGATGATGCAGATCACCTCTGGGGCCTGGGTCCAATTTGGCATCTGGAATGCAATTGGTAAGTGACTTTCCAGGATAAAGAGGTGTGACTGAACCCAGTACTCTTCCTACTATCTTGTCCCCAAAAGTTTGTCAGACACCGTACTAGGAGGTCTATTGGGTATTTGTAAGTGATGAGAGCGCCTACTTTCCCTTCTCACTGTCTCATTTCCCTACTAGGATTTGTCATATACCTTGGATATGGGATCCGACACAGCCTGGCAGGGAACGATGAGCCACAGCGACCAGCCTCCAATTCTCAGACTTGACAAAAACATCCTGTAACCACAGGACATCGATGCTGTGTGGAATCCCTCTAGGCACTGGAGTTATCTTCTGGTTCAAGGGACACTTTGAGTCTGTGGACTGTTGTTATTGTCTTCTTGACAGAACAGAACCTGGGGACAGGAGTCGACAAAAAGAAGGTGAAGAAAAGAAGGACGTGGGGGACCCAAGTCTCTACTGGAACAAGGGTACTTTATTCATGGCAGCGTGTGCTTATATATTGTTATACAAGGAAGCTTTAGACAGAAAAATAAAGTTGAGTAAAAAACACTGAAACCAGATGCTTAACAACAGTAACTAAGGGAATAACAATAGTCATAGGTCCATAGCAACAGTAACTAGGGGAATAGCAATTGTCACAGGGCCAGAAGACAATCCATGTATTGGAAATAGGAAGATGACTAAGTAGTTTTACAGAAAAGTAAAAAGGTTACTGAAAGGAATCCATGTATGCGTTCCACCTCATGACCTCAGTCCTGAGAACTGTGCAGCTCTGCTCGTTTCTGTTTTCCAGGAACTTATAAGGAACAGAAGGCCCTTGAGAAACAGAAAACAACATATAGGATTCCTTAAAATTAAACGTTCCCTGATAGACTGTGATGGTGTATGCATTTAAAGCTCTATGTTTACTGGCAGTGGAAAAAATCACATTGGTGTTGTATATGTATATTTTTTCAAATAAACTTTTAATAGCATAATATGCATAATGAAAAGTTCAGTCTTCACAAATGTGTAGCAAGATGAACTTTCATAAAGAAAGTACCATGATATAATCAACATCCAGAGGAAGAAACAAAATATTAACCTACAGGTAAGAAGATCCTGCTTGTGGCTCTTTGCAGCAAAAACACCAGAGATTGCCTCATGGGAAGGAAACTCGGGTACTGTATATTGTGTCAAGAGTTACACTTGAAATATTAGGACAAACAGATTGGAAGTAAAAGGAAGGGAACAGACACACTGTGTAAGCAGTAACAGAAGAAAGCTAGGGTAGTTATATTACTCTCGGACAATGTAGACTCTTAAAAAAGAGATTAATAACAGATAAAGTAGATCATTCATATCAATAAAATGATCATTTTTAAAAAATCTCTTCCCCCACTTCATAGACATGGTGTGCTGCTGCTGCTGCTAAGTCACCTCAGTCGTGTCTGACTCTGTGCGACCCCATAGATGGCAGCCCACCAGGCTCCCCTGTCCCTGGGATTCTCCAGGCAAGAACACTGGAGTGGGTTGCCATTTCCTTCTCCAATGCATGAAAGTGAAAAGTGAAAGTGAAATTGCTCAGTCGTGTCCGACTCTTAGCGATCTCATGGACTGCAGCCTACCAGGCTCCTTCATCCATGGGATTTTCCAAGCAAGAGTACTGGAGTGGGGTGCCATTGCCTTCTCTGGAAACAAAGTGTAACATTGTGTAAATGATTGTTTTTCTTTGCTTTTCTATTGTAAACTCAGAGTCACACAGTAGAGTTGATAAAGAAAAATTTTCAATTGAAAAATGAAACTGCATTGCTAGAAGTGGGGGAAAGTGGTTTAGGTAATGGGTGATTGATAAATGGTTATAGTTGAGTGAAGCTCTAAGATAGGAAGTGAAAGTAAAAAGACAAGATATAAAGTTGTTACTGCAGAACAGAATGCTAAAATTTAGAGTATGGACATTCAAAAAGTTGGTAATAATGAAGTACAGGACTGTTTGTTGGAACAATGGAAGTAGAGTGAAGGAGGTCAAGAAACAGTACAAGTTATTAGATTGCCCTGGGTAGCTATACAATGTGATAGGGTAGCCAAAATCCAGCCTTTGTAACCAAGTACCAAACTGAATAGTGGAGATAGAGCCAAGGGGGCAAAAGCAGGCTAATGCCCTCAAAACCATGTGTCCTGACATGGAAGGGTAAGAGGAGGTTTATAATAATTGTTCAAAGAGGAGAACATGATGAGCTAATAGACATTCTTCTGATGGGTTGGTGTGAGGTCACTGGGAATCAGCATCATCAACTTTCTGATTCCAACTGGTCTGGGGTCTATGTGTTCATGGGTAGTGTACAGTTAACTTTTTTCAGCTGGCTAGGGGGTTCAATATCTGCAACATAGCTCAAAAGTATCGTTGTATATATCTCAAATGGGCAGGGCAGAATCCTGCCCCTACCACACCGCAAGGCTGTGCTATTGTGGGTTTTTTTTTTCTTTTCATTTTTTTATTTGGCTGCTTTGGGTCCTAGTTGCAGCACACAGGATCTTCATTCATCATATGGGATCTTTCCTTTCAGTGCATGGAGTGTAGCTGTGGCACTTGGACTCGGTAGTTGTGGCTCTCCCATCCAGTTGCTCCATGGCATATGGTATCTTTGTTTCCCAAAAAGAAAGTGAAAGTGTTAGCTGTTCTGTCATCCCCGACTCTTTGTGACCCCATGGACTGTGTCCATGGAATTCTCCAGGCAAGAATGCTGAAGCAGGTTTCCTGTCTTCCTCCAGGGGATCTTCCCAACTCAAGGATGGAACCCACATCTCTATGTCTCCTGCATTGGCAGGCATGTTCTTTACCACTAGTGCCACCTGGTAAGCACTTACATGTACTGCTGCTGCTGCTGCTAAGTCGCTTCAGTCATGTCTGACTCTGTGCGACCCCATAGACGGCAGCCCACCAGGCTCCCCCGTCCCTGGGGTTCTCCAGGCAAGAATACCGGAGTGGGTTGCCATTTCCTTCTCCAATGCAGAAAAGTGAAGACTGAAAGTGAAGTCGCTCAGTCGTGCCCGACCCTCAGCAACCCCATGGACTGCAGCCACCAGGCTCCTCCATCCATGGGATTTTCCAGGCAAGAGTACTGGACTGGGGTGCCATTGCCTTCTGCATTACATGTACTACTGGCCTCTTATTTGGTTGAAAGCACAATCTGCCTGCAATGTGGGAGATCTGGGTTTGGTCCCTGGGTCAGGAAGATCCCCTGGAGGAAGACATGGCAACCCACTTCAGTATTCTTGCCCGGAGAATTCCATGGATAGAGGAGCCTGGTGGGCTACTGTCCATGGGATTGCAGAATCAGACATAACTCAGAGCAATCAACCCTTCAGTTCAGTTCAGTTGCTCAGTCACGTCTGACTCTTTGCGACCCCATGGACTGCAGCACGCCAGCCCTCCCAGTCCATCACCAACTCCCAGAACTTGCTCAAACTCATGTCCATTGAGTCGGTGATGCCATCCAAACATCTCATCCTCTGTCATCCCCTTCTCTTCCCATCTTCAATCTTTCCCAGCATCAGGGTCTTTTTCAATGAGTCAGTTCTTCTGCTGAATGGGAGAAGATAAATCTGCAAATGACACATTAATATTCAACATATATAAACAGCTCATACAACTCAACATCAAAGAAACAAACAAACAACTCAACTAAAACATGAGCAGTACTAAATAGATATTTTTCAAAGAGAAAATGCTGTGGCCAACAGACACGTGACAAGATGCTCAACAGCGCTAATCATCAAGGAAATGGAAACCAAAACCGTGAGAGATGCCACTTTGCACCTGTCAGAAAGGCTGTCATCAGAAAGGACAGAAATGACAAAGGTTGGCTAGGATTTGGACAAAACGGGACCCATGTACACTGTTGGCAGGGGTGTAAATTGATGCAGCCACTGTAGAAAAAAACTGTATGGAGGTGTCTCTTAAAACTAAAAATAGAACTACCATATGATGTAGCAAGTCCACTGCTGGGTATGTGGCAGTGAAAAGGAAAAAGCGGAGTGAGTTTTTCTCTTTCCCTTTCCTGAGAACAAAGAAGAAAAAAGAAAACAGTGAGCAGGCCTAAACATTTCCTTTTTTTTTTTTTTTTAACTTTAATTGCTCCTAACTCTGCATGTCTGTAACTGGCTTTGCTTTTCTGCCCCCTGATTGTGGAGGAGCTGCACTTCACACCTATTACCCTTTGCTTACCCTTATGACACTCCCTTCACCTTGTTACGTTTCGGAAAGAAGGCCGCAGACCCACCGAACTGCCCGACTCAATCACTGGGCTACTGACGCCAGCCTATGATGGTTTTTGAAAGAATGCAAGAGGAAGAAGACAAGATCCTCCCACCTTGGTTCCTCTTCACTGACTCCTGACTGTGAGCCTTCATCTTATAAGCCTTTATCTTAGGAGGGGAGGCACAGTCCTTGAGGCCTGAACCTACTTTATTTCCTTCTCTGCCAATTGAGAATTAAAGCCACCTGTATATTACCTCCAAACTCTGTCTCCACATATTTTTTTTCAGTGGGCAGAGAAAGCCAATATTTTGGCCAACAACAGCTATGTACACACACACAAATATATGCGTGTGTGCATGCATGTGTGTGTGTGTGTATGTGTGTGTGTGCGCTAAGTCACTTCAGTGGTGTCCAACTCTGTGCCCCATGGACTATAGCCCGCCAACCTCCTCTGTCCATGGGATTCTCCAGGCAAGAATACTGGAGTGGGTTGCCATGCCCTTCTCCAGGGGATCTTCCCCACCCAAGGACAGAACCCTGTCTCTTACATCCCCTCCCTGGTAGATGGGCAGGCAGGTTCTTCACCACTAGGGCCACCTGGGAAGCATGTGTGTGTGTGTGTGTATGCTCAGCTCTCCCAGAAAACAGCTCCTAGAAGAAGTGGAACAAGTCACATCCTCTTCCATCCCTTTGTGCAAGGCTGGATGCAGGCACGGTGCTTGTTCCATGCTTGCGTTGTTTGGATTCACATCAGAGATGTTAAGCTGCCTTCTCCTGGTTGGGGCACAGCTGAGCTTGAAGGTCCCCACACTGGGGTGTCTCAGGTCGGGTGCAGACTGTGGGGGGTCGAGTCGTGTAAGAGGACTGGGAGGGAGCAGGGTTGAGTGGGATCTCAACTCTTATAGCTCGTATTTCTCACGGTCCTTGATCAAATGAGTTCAAGTGTCCACAGAAATGATCAATGAAAAGTACATAACCGAAATAGGAAAGAGTTTTCTTAGAGCCAAACTGTGGCCCTCAAGGGAGACAGTGTCCCTAGAGCTCTGAGGAACTGCTCTGCTGAAGCGTGGTGTCCAGCGCAGTCTTCCACCTCATCCAAGCAAAGGACATACATCAACATGACAGGGTGTATTTCTTCAAGTTTTCAAAAGAGACAGACCTAGTTCATAGCGAGACAAAAGCTTCTTGGTGTCTGGGGAGGGAACCTTATCTTCCAGGGAGTGTTAACACGGATGCTGTGAGAAGGGAGTTACTCATATTTATCTTCAGAACAGACATTCTTTACCTTAGTGGTTAAGCGCTATGAGGGTCTGACAGGCTGTTTTAATTCACACAGAGTTCAGGCTGAACCATGGATAAGCCAAAATGACTTCCCCATACCTCAATATGTGAACATTTTCTCCATCACCAGCAGATAAAAATCTTAAAACCATATGACCCAGCAATTCTACCTCTGAGGATATACCCAGAAGAATTGAAACCACACTCGGGAAGAGACATTTATACATTCGAGTTCACAGCAGCATTATTCACAATAACTAGAACATGAAAGCAACCCAAGTGCCCACTGACCAAGGAAGGGATAAGCCAATGTGGTGTGTGCAAGGAATATGGTATGTACTGTTTATTCAGCATTAGAAAGGAAGGGAATTGTGGACATTCTTCTAAGTGAAATGAGCCTGACAGGAAAGGACAAATACTCTACGACTCCACGGAAATGAAGCGCCTGGTGTAGTCAGATGCATAGAGACAGAAAGTAG
Organism: Bison bison bison; assembly: GCF_000754665.1. Taxonomy (NCBI): domain Eukaryota; kingdom Metazoa; phylum Chordata; class Mammalia; order Artiodactyla; family Bovidae; genus Bison; species Bison bison. Next base: position 116,468 of record NW_011494505.1, read on the forward strand.
AAGGGTGATTGCAAGGAACTGAGGGAGAAAACGGGAATTTTTGCTTAATGGGTACAGAGTTTAAGTTTTGCCAAATGAAAACAAAGTCCTGGAGTTTGGTTGCACAAAAGGTGAATGCAGTTAATATGATTGGATCAGACACTTAAAGATGGTTAAAATGGTCAATGTTATGTTATGGGTGTTTTACTACAATAAAATAAACCTCTCAGAACCTCCCCTGAGGGTAACCACAGAAGAGTCAGGGCTGATAGCAACACGGCAGATGCTCTCTGCCCGCCCCGCTCCATCTCCACCCCAACAACCCAGGGGTGAGGACTGTCTTCTGCGCTCAGGACTCCCCGCTTCAGTTCTTGGAGATGTCTCAGCTCCAGCCCTGCACAGCTTAACCTCAGCCTCCCTGACTGACCCAGTGCTCCAGGATCTGCTCCAAGGGTCCGTTAAGTCTCGGGTCACCCTCTTCTGTAGGAGACTGGGCGCTGAGTTCACATCCTCCCAAAGAGACCCCTGCAATCCCAGAATGTAGGGGGCAGTCAGCCCGGCCCCTGACTGACCCTTTTTCCAATGAAAGCAGGAGCAGGGAGTGTGTGTGGAAAAAAGGTGTGTGTAGGGGATGGGAGGTAATTGGACCTGTGTCCTGACGATCTAAGCCTATTTTTTTGACTTATGTACAAACCATATTAATAATTACCCTTATACACTGAATGGGCATGTGGACCCCTGGTTTCAGTCTTCTATATACTGTCTGCCCTCCGTGTCTGTGGGTGCCTCATCTGAAGATACAGGGGCAACTGTAAGGAACTTGAGCTTCTGTGGAGTTGGGTATTCATGAGGGGCAACTGTATGGTGACTTATAGTATATTACTTTTGGGTTTGCTACACCCATCAACTCTGTGAAGCTGACTATATTATTCAGCATTAGTAGCAATTTTTTAAATGGTGACAAAATACACATAACAGAGAATTTACCATTTTGACCATTTTAAAGTGTACAGTTCAGTAATGTTAGGTGTTATGTACATTGTAAGAGTTCTGATCTCCAGAACTCTTTTCATCTTGTAAAACTGAAATTGTGTCTCCATTTTATAATAACTCCTATTTCTCCCCAGCCCCTCTGCTGAACCACCATTCTACTTTCTTTTTTTAAATTTGTTTACATGGCTGCTCTGGGTCTTAGTTGTGTCATGCTGGATCTTATTGCGACACAAGGACTCTGTAGTTGTGTCTCGAGGGCTCCAGAGCACACGGGCTTCAGTAGTTGTGGTCTGCAGGCTCAGCTGCCCCACAGCATTTGGGGTCTTAGTTCCCAGATCGGGAATTGACCAGTCTCCCCTGCATTGCAAGGCCATCTTAACCACTGGACCACCAGGCAAGTTCCCACCGTTCTACTTTCCGTCTCTATGATTTTGACTGTTCTCAGTACTTCATAGAACTGGAATCATACAATATTTGTATTATGTCACTTAGCATAATGTTTTCAAGTTTCCTCCATGTTGTAGCGTGTATCAGAAATGTCGGTGTTTTCAAGGCTGAATAGTATTTCAATGCATGTATAGACCTCATCACGTTTATCCATTTCTTTGAGGATGGACATCTGAGTTGCTTCCAACTTTCAGCTATTGTGATTAATGCTGCTATGAATATAGGTGCACAAGTGTCTCTTTGAGATCCTGTTTTCAGTTCTTTTGGGTGTACAGCCAGCAGTGGAATTGCTGGATCATGTGGTAATTTCACTTTTAGTTTTTTTTAGAGAACCTTACATTCCTCCTACTCACGGTGCATAGGGGTTGGTCAGCAGCATTTAAGCAAGAAGAAAACACAGGTCCAGAGAAATGTATGACTTGTTCAAAGGCACAGTAGTGTTCGAGGAGCCAAGATTCTAATCAGAATGTCCTGGCTCTTTGAATGCTTGCTCTGAATCAAAATGCTAAACTTGGACTTCAGAGTATCAGGGGTGGAAGCCCCCTGATGGTGAATTGTGGTCACGGGGTCAGCCTCTCCCTGCAGAGCAGTGTAGTGAGGGGACATTTCACACCCCAGAGCAGCAGGAAATAGAGTCCTTTCATTTCTGATTCAGAGTAAAGGTTACTTCCTCGTCCCTCCAGGCAGTTAGTTGGGAGGCCACTCTGCTGTGATGCTTTGACTGAGCTGAGCTTGAGTCTGTCCCTCCCTACAAATTCCATCTCCTTCTGCCCCAAAGCAGAGTCCCTATTCCATGTCACTCTGCAGGCAACGAAACAGGAAGCTACCAGGTTTTAAGATCTTTGTCATGGAAACAGGTGGAGTCTGTGATTTCTGATCACCAAGCCCCTTAGTCACTTCATCCCTATCTAGGACAGAAGGAAATACTGATCATAAGGACAGTTTTCCCAGTGGTATAGAGAAAAGCAGGACAAAGATGGTATACAGCACGTGCAATAGCAGCTAGCTAATAAATAGCAGAGCTGGATTTGAAATGGCAGAACTGGTTGATTTTGCTTAAAACCAAGAAATCATCATTCTTATCCACTCAGATCATGCCCATTAAGCAGATGCTGTGAACCGGGCACTGTGTCAGAAGGTCTTGCTTCTGCAGGAACAGAAATTTCCTTTTCTAAGCTCTTTGGCTGGTTTAATAATTAAACTGACATAAGACAGGCAAACAGGCACTTCCCTGGTGGTCCAGTGGCTAAGACTCCGTGCCCACATTGCAGGGAGCCTGGGTTCGATCCCTGGTTGGGGAAGTAAACCCCGTATGCTGCAACTGAGTTCACCTGCCTCAATGAAAGATCTTGCGTGCTGCAACTAAGATCCAGTGCAGACAAAAAAAAAAAAAAGACAGATTAGGAGATTCAATTTGCTTCATTGGGGAGCCCCATAGAAATTCTGAGACTCAAGACATTCAAACAACTGAGGCTCATATCCTCCCCTGAGCTAAGGAGAAAGGAGTAGGAATCTGGGGCTTCAAATGGGAGGAAGAGAACCCACAGGAAAATGGGAGGAGAAAATGCTTGGAAGACCCTTGTGAGTCCCTTGGATGGCAGGGAGATCAAACCAGTTAATCCTAAAAGAAATTCACCCTGAATATTCATCAGAAGGACTGATGCTGAAGCTGAAGCTCTAATACTTTGGCCTCCTGATGTGAAGAACTGACTCAATGGAAAAGACTCTGATGCTGGGAAAGATTAAGGGCAGGAGGACAAGGGGATGACAGAGGATGAGATGGTTGGATGGCAGCTTTGACTCAATGAATGTGAATTTGAGCAAACTCCACGAGATAGTGAAGGACAGAAGAGCCTGGTGTGCTGCAGTTCATGGGGTAACAAAGAGTCGGACATGACTGAGTGACTGAATGACAACAACAAAAAAGCCCAAGTGTTTGGTATACAAATGTTTGCCACTCCAGGCAGATAATCCTTTTAGAAATAAAACGTTGTCTTTGGTGATAGCTCTCTTCCTGCTGTAGGTCCCTTGTGAAAGTCGCTAAGTCGTGTCCGACTCTTTGCGACCCCATGGACTATACAGTCCATGGAATTCTCCAGGCCGGAATACTGGAGTTGGTAGCCTTTCCCTTCTCCAGGGGATCTTCCCAACCCAGGGATCAAACCCAGGTCTCTCACATTGCAGGCGGACTCTTCACCAGCTGATTACCTTATTTTGAGCAGTTAAGGGAGACGCAAGGAGCTTCTCCTGAGTCTGCTGGGTCTTCACTGCCTTCGGCTCAAAACAGTCAACCAGTCAAAGGGGCACATTTGAGAAGATGTATTCTGCTCCCCTGGAGAAGGCAATGGCACCCCACTCCAGTACTCTTGCCTGGAAAATCCCATGGATGGAGGAGCCTGGTAGGCTGCAGTCCATGGGGTCGCTAAGAATCGGACACGACTGAGCGACTTCATTTTCACCTTTCACTTTCATGCATTGGAGAAGGAAATGGCAACCCACTCCAGTGTCCTTGCCTAGAGAATCCCAGTGATGGGGGAGCCTGGTGGGCTGCCTTCTATGGGGTCGCAGAGTCGGACACGACTGAAGTGACTTAGCAGCAGCAGCATTCTGCTCCCCGTCACTTCTCTTTAAACGATCTTTCTAGCAATTTTGAAACACATTAAGAGGCTTCTTTATGTTTGAAGAATTCAAAGCTCAGAGATGGAGAACTTGCCCATGGTTAAAGGATGTGTCCTTTAACCAGCTGCCCCTCATTACTCCAGTACTTCATGGACTTTAACTCCTAGGGTCTAGGACGGATAAGCAAGCTGGATGACTGCATCTTGTTTTCTCAGCAGATTGTAGCCTCCTCAACTATGTCTAAGACGCTGCATCAGTATGTTCGCTGGTTTGATCAGAAGCTGGCGAGGGGCAGACACCATAAAGGAGTCTGATGGTCTCAAGATTCATCTGAGTGCCACAGAACTGGTGTTCTTGGGTGTGGGCAGATACCTGGGAGGTGGCCTGTACATCACGGTTGGTGCAGTGGCCAAGTACGTAGCTGGACCAGCGATTGTCATCTGCTTCTTGGTGGCCGGCCTGTCTTCTCTGCTGTCGAGGCTCTGCTATGTGGAGTTTGACGCCCGGGTACCACGCTCCTCTTCTGCGTATGTCTGCAGCTACGTCACGATGGGGCAGCTCTGGGCCTTCATCGTTGGCTGGAACATCATACTGTTATTTTTAATTGGTGAGGTGATGGGACCAGGCGACAGGTGTGGGGGAAAGGCGTGGGGGCTAAGGTCAGGAAACTGGGAGATGGGATTGCGGTCTTATTCATGGGCTCTTTGTTACCTGACTTGTTAGGGGAAGTGGGTAACAGTGGCTGGAAAACCCCACAACTTCATTCTATTCAGCTCTCTCCTGCTTTCCTTAAATAATTGGACTAAGAAAGAGGAGGAAAGGAAACTGGGCACTGGTGGGAGGGAGGCGTGTCCCACAGGCTCATCACCTCATTATATTGGAGTCTTTGCTCAGCTGTTGCCTTTGAGTGATTTTTTTGGGGGGGTTGCCACTTGATTTAAAATTTCATCCCTCCCTTTTTGGCCCTCCTGGTCCAACTTCCCTGTTTTTTTCTTTGTGAAACACTGATCTCCTCCTAACATATTAAATAGTGGACCTATTTTGTGAATCATCCCAGTCTGCTCTCGATACCCCATGAAAAAAATCTTTGAGATTATGTTTTGCCTATTTTTTCCTTCAAAATACGTCCCATGGCACATACTAGGTGTTCAATTTTGTCTGTGAATGTTCATTCTTCTGCTGCTGCAGCCACTGCGTGTACAGCCAGGGCCTGGATGTACGCCTTTGACAGCCTTACTGGGGACCTCATCTCTCAGGCATTGGAGGGAACTTTCCCTCTGCATGTGCCCTACTTGCTGGCCACGTATGCGGACTTTTTCATACTGGGCCTGGTGCTGCTGCTTGCGGGTGAGTCAGGGGTCAGATATAAGACGGGATGAGGGGACTCCCCTGGTGGTCCAGTGGTTAAGAATCCGCCTTGCAATGTGGGGACACAGGTTCGATCCCTGGTCAGGGAACTAGGATCCCATGTGCCACAGAACAACTAGGCCCAAGTCCTTAACCTGCACAGTACAACTGGAGAATGTGTGTGTGTGTGTGTGTGTGTAGTTGCTCAGTCATGTCCGATCTTTTGGGCTATAGCCCAATAGGCTCCTTTGTCTGTGGGATTCTCCAGTCAGGAACGCTGGAGTGGGTTGCCATATCCTTCTCCAGGGGATCTTCCTGACCCAGGAAGTGAACCCATGTCTCCTGTGTTTCCTGCATTGCAGGTGGATTCCTTATCCACTGATTCCCAAACTTTGCTGTTTGGGTCACAACTAAAGATCCCACAGATAAGACCCAACTCAGCCAATTACTAATTAAATAAAAATTTTTTTAAAAAAGATGTACTGAGTAGGGCATGGAGAGGAGCTGAGGTTGGGAAAAACTTGGGGGTGGGGACTAGGACTGGAAGGACTGTCTGTGTTATGAGAGACGGGAAAGCAAGATCTGGAGGATCGTTTCCCACTCTTGGCCCTCCTGACAATTTGAGCCAGTTCATTCCTTGGTAGGGCGGGTTA
>NW_011494505.1:122605-126339 GCF_000754665.1 Bison bison bison
AAAAGGGAGATGGAGCGCTGAGGCTTTAGGTCTCCTCCCACCCTTCAAACCTTAGGCGAGACCCTGACCAAACTCCATACAGAATAGAGCCTCCTTCACCTCTTCGCGGATCTTGCTCTCAGGTGAGACCCCACTACACCTTGATCGGGGGGCTTGGGGTCATGGGGATGATGGGGAGGTCATCCTGGTCTGTGTCTTCATGCTGCCTTCTGATTGTTCAAGAGAAGAAAGAAGTGGAATAGACAATCTGATGTTGTGTGAATAGTGGCTGCTGTTAATATTGCCTTTAAACCTCTAATTCAGGTACCAGCCAGATCAGAATTTAAGTAAGAATACGAAAACGGAAGAAGAAACTGAGATGGAGTGTGTACTTGAAGGAAGTCCTTTGGAATCTGAACCTGAAGCAGGAACCTCAAACATTCTAAGGAGCCTGTGGTTCCGTACCAGAATCACCCTCACCCAGAAATCTGTCCAGATTGTCTCTGGATGTGCCTTCCTGCTTGGTGAGCAGTGGGGTTTCCCTTTATTTGTATTCTGAAATTGACTGGATGGAGTGAGAGTGTGTATTTTGTCAGTTGAGTAGTCTTGGAGATATGATGGCCCTTCCTGATGTTGATGGTTTCAGGGAGGGGTGTGACCCGAGGTCCTGACATCTTTGTCTTCTGGGTCCAGCCTGTTCTCCTTCTCCTTGACCCTTGCGGTTCTTCTGCTGACCATCCTGGGCCTGATCCTGGCTCAGTGGCCCAGACATGTGTTCTCTGGAGACCCCGTGCTCACAACAGTGGCTGTGCTGCTGCTGCTCATCACTGGGATCATGGTCATCATCTGGAGGCAGCCCCAGAGCCCAAGTCCTCTTACGTTCAGGATAAGGTGACCTTATGTGGCCAAAGTATCCACCTTGAGTGAATGAAGTCTGTGTGCTTTGAGGTCAAAACATCCTTTGCTGGACCAAGAAAAAAGGGGAGTTGCTGAAACCAATGGACTCTTCCCTGATCCACACTCAGTGCTTACAAACCAGGCTCAATAGGCATGGAACACAAAGCCTGAATTGGACTGAACTTGTCTCGCCCACATGGGGAAAGGTCTCCCTTTCAGGTGTCTGGGCTGTGTTCAGGGATGAACTGACTCTGCCTGCAGGTCCCTGCTCTGCCTGTCCTCCCACTGGTGAGCATCTTTCTGAACGTTTATCTGATGATGCAGATGAGTACTTGGACCTGGACCCTATTTGGTGTCTGGAATGCCATTGGTGAGTGACTGTCTAGGGTGAAGAGGCTTCTTGGGTGACTGAACCCAATCCTCTTCTAAGTACTTCTTCCCTAAACTGTGCCATACACCATAATAGGAGGCTTACTGGGTATTCATAAATGAGGAGAGCCTCTGTTTTTCTTCTTATTGTCTCATCTCTCTACTAGGATTTGCCATATACTTTGGATATGGGATCCAACACAGCTTGTAGGAGAACAATGAGCCATAGACACCAGCCTCCACCTCCCAGACTCTGGACTAAAACACCCCTAGTGATGAAGCATCTTAGCCAAAGGAAATAGATGCTGTGTGGACCCCTCCATACACTGGAGGTATCTGCTGATTCAAGGCGCGATTGAGCCTCTATGGACTGTGAAGGTGGAAAGTATTTAGTATAAATATTTAGTATTTATTGCCAATGGACACAATGACTTTGCTATTGTATAATTTTTAAGTAAATGTTTTAAAGCTTAATATGCATACAGAAAATTGCATGCTTCATAAGTGTGTAGTAAGATGAATCTTTACAAAGAAAGTACTATGATGTAACTAACAAATAGAGGAAGAAATAAAATATGAGCCTGCACATAAGAAGCACCTTCTTGTACTTATTTCCGATAAGAACTAGAGATTGCCCCATGGGAAAGAAACTCAGGTAACTATGTATTATGTCAAGAGTTATACTTTACGGGCTTCCCTAATGGTCCAGTGGTCAAGACTCTGGGCTCCCAATGCAGGGGGCATGGGTTTGAGCCCTGATTAGGGAACTAAGATTCCACAGGCCACAACTAAGAAACAAATAAGATTTTTTAAAAGAGTTACACATAAATATTAGCCCATGAATAGGCTAGAAGTAAAAGAAAGGGAACAGATATTTTGTGCAAATATTAACAATAGAAACTAGGGTAGCTATATTGCTATCAGACAAATTAGATTTTGATCAAAAGAATAGCAATAGATAAAGTTGATCATTTCTTGGAGAAGGCAATGGCAACCCACTCCTGTATTCTTGCCTGGAGAATCCCATGGACAGAGGAGCCTGGCGGGCCCCATGGGGTCGCAAAGAGTCAGACACGACTTAGCAACAAGCATGCACACACATCCTTTAGACCCAATGTGTGCAGTTTGGCTCACCTCATTAAAGATGCTTGATGTTGTCATTGGTTAATTTCCTTTTATTTTCCCACAGACTTTTTCATAGATGCTATTTTTCAAAATCTGTATGGCTTTTTTTTTCCCTGCTTGTTTTGTTCTGCTGTGAATTGCTTTGCTTTAGTGAACTTATGTTAGTATACTTAGCTCACAGACGTTCAAGCCATTGTGAATTTTCCTCATCTCCATAAATAGTTCATCTGTGCTTCTCCCTAATGGCGTTTTATTTTTACCCCCATAAGCAACTAAGGTAGAAAAATAAAATGTTTACCATGGAAAAAAAAATAAAGTTGATCATTTCATAATGATAAAGAGAAGTGATCATTTTGATATTTTCTCCAAGCTTTGTTGAGACAAAGTGTAACATAGTGTAAATGGTTGGTTTTCTTTACTTTTCTATCCCAGAGTCCTCGAGTCACACAGTAGTGCTCATGAAGAAAACCTCTTAATAGGAAAAGAAAACTTCCTGCATTGTTAGAAGTTGGGGGAAGGGGTCATATGTAATTGTTGGTTGATAAATGGTTCCAGTAAGGTTGAACTAAAACCTCGAAAGACAGGACAGAAAGTTGCTGCTGCAGAACAGAATGTTTGAAACTGAGATTACAGACATGCAAGAAGTTGGTAATAATGGGGCAGAGGATTGTTTGTGGGAACAACTGAAGTGGAGTAAAGGAGATATGGAGGAGATATGGAGGTCAAGAAACCAAGTACAAGTTATTAGATGAATTTAAACAAAGATGGAGGAGAATGAATAGAATTAGGAAAGTCACTACCTTGCAAGTTCTATTGAAATTACTGACTTAGGAAGCAATGAATGGAGAATGAGACTGTCAGGTGAAACTTTGATGGAAAAGTTGACATCACCTGATTGTTGTTGATCCCTTACTGATGCGGGAAAGCCAGATATCATGTGATACCCAACGTACTGTGATAGGCAACCCAGAACACTGCCCATACAATAGTCCTGATGAAAAGTTGACTCAGAATTAATCAAGTCTCTACATCAATTGCTTTCCAGGTGGCCCAATGGTAAAGAATCTGCCTGCAATGCAGGAGACCCAGTTTTGATTCCTGTATCAGGAAGATCCCCTGGAGGAGGGCTTGGCAACCCACTCCAGTATTCTTGCCTGGAGAATCCCATGGACAGAGGAGCCTGGTGGGCTACAGGCCATGGGGTTGCAAAGAGTTGGACACAACTGAGTGACTAAGCATTGCACGCCTGCACCCTAGATCACCTAGGAGCTCAGAGCAGACATTAGGGATAGATTCACATTTAAGCTGAAAACTTAGTCACCCAGGGACTTCCTCGTTGCAAGGGAGCACAGGTTGAATCCCTG
>NW_011494505.1:126439-128263 GCF_000754665.1 Bison bison bison
GTGGGTAATTCTCCAGGAAGCAAAATGATGCACTTTCTGTAACAATTAAATGATATGACCCAAAGTGATGAGTTCATACAGTTATGTGAAAGTGTTAGTCTCTCAGTTGTGTCCAACTCTTTGTGGCCCCATGGACTGTAGCCTGCCAGGCTCCTCTGTTCATGGGATTCTGCAGGCAAGAATACTTGAGTGGGTTGCCTTGCCCTCCTCCAGGGGATCTTCTTGACCCAGGGATCAAACCTGGTCTCCTGCATTGCAAGTGGATTCTTTACCATCTGAGCTACCAGGGAAGCCTTGGAGATATTACTGATTTGCTTCTACAGAGTTGACATAAAAGAAAGTCACATTTTTTTTTTTCGGTTTCCCAGTGCACATAAAAGTTATGCTTATACTACACTGCAGTCTAGTCAGTGTGCTTAGAATCCTGTCTAAAAAGCCCCAATATACCTACTATAAACCACTCCTTTGCCCGTTTCTGTTTGCTCATCCCTATTTTCCTTAGACCTTAATCATAAGGATGAGATCATTAGGCAACATTTAACTTTCTGCTTTTCTAATTATGCGCAATGCCTCACCTAACCTGCTGATTCCTGGATTATAAGGAGTAAGAATGAAGAATTAAGTAGTTAAAGAATGACTGACTCTCTACCCCTAGGTTCCCCTTAGTAAATTTGCAGGTGGACCACAAGGGCAAGAGAACCTCCAGTTGCAGGTGGATCTCCTGAGTAAGATAATGTCCCAGGGAAGACAAGGAGAAGTCAGCAACAACAGATAAATGACAGATAATCTGACCTCCTGCCTAAAGGATTGACTGAGGCATTATCATCTTCCCTTTAAAGATTCCCTTCTGGTTCAGCTGGTAAAGAATCCACCTGCAATGTGGGAGACCTGGGTTTGATCCCTGGGTTGGGAAGATCCCCTGGAGAAGGGAAAGGCTACCCACTCCAGTATTCTGGCCTGGAGAATTCCATGGATTCTATAGTCCATGGGGTCGCAAAGAGTCGGACACGACTGAGCGACTTTCACTTTAAAGATTGTCATGGCTGAGAAGAACTGGTATGGACACAAGTCCACCTTCTCCTGAGATAGCTGGCTTTTCTGAATAAAGCATCATTCCTCTCTGCGGAAGCTTGTTCCTTGCTTTATTGTCTGTTGAGTGATGAGCGGCTGAACCAGCGATTGGTTACAAATCTAACTGCTGGGCTAGAATAGCCAATGAGTCAATGCTGGTCACCATGTTTCTGAGTTAATACACCCAGGGCAAGTATTCTATCTTAATGCACAATGTTTAAACATGGCAATTTATAGTTAGGATGGCCTACTGCTGGAGCCTGGGCTACCGCAGATGTTAAAGCATTGATAGCCTTTTCTCCTTCTGTCATTCATTCAGTTGGGTCTGGTTGGGTAGAATTTAGTAGTTCATAGAGAGGTTGGAGGAGAAGGCAATTGCACCCCACTACAGTACTCTTACCTGGAAAATCCCATGGATGGAGGAGTCTGGTAGGCTGCAGTCCATGTGGTCGCTAAGAGTCAGACATGACTGAGTGACTTCACTTTCACTTTTCACTTTCATGCATTGGAGAAGGAAGTGGCAACCCACTCCAGTGTTCTTGCCTGGAGAATCCCAGGGATGGGGGAGCCTTGTGGGCTGCAGTCTATGGGGTTGCACAGAGTCAGACACGACTGATGCAACTTAGCAGCAAGTCAACTATAACTCAATTAAAAAAAAACGTTCTTCTAGGAGTCAATCACTACATTTAATTCTGTTTTGATGGTCTGTGCCCAGTGTTTTGGCTTTCCAGGTGGCTCAAGTGGCTAAGAAGT
>NW_011494505.1:128363-141314 GCF_000754665.1 Bison bison bison
CCTGCCGATTCAGGAGATGCAAGAGATATGGACTTGATCCCTGGGTTGGGAAGATACCCTGGAGTGAAAAATGGCAACCCACTCCAGTGTTCTTACCTGAAAAGTCCCATGGACAGAGGAGCCTGGTGGGCTACAGTCCATGGAGTCACAAAGACTCAGACATGACTGAACACACACACACACGCCCAGTGTTTTAGCATGAGAGTCCCTTGATGCAGATCAGAATCTAGTCAACCCTTCACCAGTACCTCTGTCCCCTTAACACTCCACTTCCTGCTCTGGCATTTTCCTGCCTCAAGAGAAAATCTCATGACCTCTTAGATTATTTCCTTTCCCTGCCATGGCGCTCAGCTCTCCCAGCAAACAGAACTCCTTGAAGAAGTGGACAAGGAGGACACCTTCTCCTTTATCCTCTTCCATCCCTTTGTGCAAGGCTGGATGCAGGTGTGATGCTCATTAAATGCTTTTGTTGCTTGAATTAACAGCAGAGATTTTAAGCCCCCATCTTCTGGTCGGCACACAGTTGGACCTGGGAGTTCCCCCACACTGGAGTCTCTCAGGTCATGTGCAGAATGTGAGAGGTTGAGTAGTGTAAGAGGAATGGGAAGGAGGAGGGTTTAGTGTGGTCCCCGAGTTAACAGCCCCTACTTCTTGGGATCCTTGATGATCAAATGAATTTATGTCCACAGACATAAGCAATAAACAATCTGTAATAAGAATAGGAAAGAGTTTTCTTTGAGCCAAATTGAGGACTATAGCAAGGGAGACAATGTCCCTCTAGCTGTGAGAAACTGCTCTGCTGAAGGGTAGCGTCCAGCATCATCTTACACCTCATCCAAACAAAGAACTCATGATGGGGTGCATTTCTTCAAGGTTTCAAAAGAGAGAGACTTGGTACAGAGACAGTGAGACAGCAGTTCCCTGGTATCCAGGAAGGGAACCTTATCTCACAGGGAGTGTTAACATGGACGCCATGAGAAGGGAGTTGCTCATTCTTATCTTCAAAACAGATGTTCTTAACCTCAATAGTTAAAGCAGATGAGCTGTGAGGGTCAGACAGGCTGTCTTAGTTCACACACAGTTCAGGCTAAGCCATGGATAAGCCAGAATGACTTCCCCATTCTGCAATATGTTTTCATCTTCTCCATCACAGGCAGATAAAAATCTTAGAACTTTGTGATCCAGCAATTCTACCTCTGAGAATATACCTGAAAGAATTGAGAGCATACCCTGGAAGAGACATTTGTAAACTCCTGTTGCAGCATTATTCACAATAACGAAAACATGAAAGCAAGCCAAATGCCCATTGACCAAGAAATGGATAAGCCAAATGTGGTATATACCCACAAGAGAATATTCTTCAGTGTTAAAAAGAAAGGGAATTCTAACACATGCTATGACAGAGAATAACCTAGTGGATATTCTACTAAGTGATATAAACCTGATAGGAAAGGACACATGTTACATCATTCCACCTAAACGAGGTACCTAGGGTGGTCAGACTCAGAAAAAGAAAGTAGAATGGTGAATGTCAGGAACTGGGAAAGAAGAAGGGGGAATTGTTGATGGGTACAGAGTTGAAGTTTTGCCAGATGAAAAAAGTCCTGGAGTCTGCATGCACAAAATTTGAAGGTATTTAACACAGCTGAACTGGAAACCTAAAGATGGCTATAATGATCAATTTTATGTTATGGGTATTTTACCACACCCACACCCACACAAACCTCTCAGAACCTCCCCCTGAGGGTAACCACAGAGGAGTCAGGGCTGATAGCAACACTGCAGATGCTCCCGCCGCCCAGCCCCATCTCCACCCCAACAACCCAGGGGTGAGGACTGTCTTCTGTGCTCAGGACTCCCCACTTCAGTTCTTGGAGATGTCTCAGCTCCAGCCCCACATGGCTTAACCTAAGCTTCCCTGACTGTCACAGTGCTCCAGGCTCTGCTCCAAGGATCCAGTAAGTCTCGGGTTACCCTCTTCTGTAGGAGACTGGGCGCTGAGTTCACGTCCTCCCAAAGAGACCTCTGCAATCCCAGGGTGCAGGGGGTCAGCCTGGCTCCAGCCTGAGGGTGGAGAGACCCGTTTCCTAGATGAAAGTGTCTGCACTGTGTGTGTGTGCGTGCATGTGTGTATGTGTGTAAGGAAAGGTAGGGGGGATGGATCAGTGCTCTGAGACTCTAAGACAATTTTTACTCATGTTCAAATAATATTAGAGATTAATTACTAAAGAGTTGGATATGAATGAGCGACTAGGCACACTACACAACCACAACCCTTGTATAGGGCTTATGATGTGGACCACTGATTTCAGTCTCCTGCATACTGCTGGCCCTTTGAATCTATGGGTTTTTGTTCTGTTGACTTCGGGGCAACTGTAAGGAACTTGAACATCCACAGATTTTGGTAAATGTGGAGATGAAAGCATGGTGACATATTCAGTCATTTTGGGGTTTGCTGCACCCAGTAACTGTGTGAAGCTGGTTGTTATTTATCATGGGCAGCAATTTTTTAAATGATGGTAAAATACATATAATGTAAATTTGGCCAACTTAATACGTATGGAGTTGAATAATGTTAAGTATATCTACATTTTTATGTAGCCAATCTCTAAAGCATTTTAAAACAGTGCCTTCATTTAACAATAACTTCCTAATTTGCCTTCACTCCAGGCCCTGGCCAACCACTATTCTGCATTTGTCTCCATGGCTTTAACTCCTCCTTTGATTTCACAGAAATGAAATCACACATTATTTGTATATTGGTGAATGGCTTATGTCGCTTAGCATAATGTCCTCAAGGGTCCTCCATGTTGTTGCATGAGTCAGCAATTCCTGCCTTTTAAAGGCTGAATAATATTCCACTGTATACATACACCACAATTGTGTTTATCCATTCCTTCATGGATGAACATTTGGGTTGCTTCCAACTTTTATCTACTGTGAATAATGCTGCTGTAAACATGAGTGTGCAAATATCTTTTTGAGACTCTATTTTCCATTTTTTTGGGATGTACACCCAGATATTGAATTACTGGATCACATGGTAAATCCATCGTTAGTGTTTTGAGGAACTATCATACTTTATCCATAGCAACTGCACCATTTTGCATTCCTGCTAACATTTCCCAAGGGTTCACCAGTGGCATTTGACAAAGAAAACAGAGGTCCAGAGAAGTAAATGACTTGTGCAGAGGTACAGTGGTGGTGGGGAAGCCAAGATTCTAATCATAGTTCCCTGGATTTTTGAATACTTGCTCTCAACCAAAATGTTACATTGGACTTTTGAATATCGTTAGGCAGAGACTCCCCTCACAATAACTGGTGGTCACTGGGTCAGCCTAGTCCTGCAGAGCAGTGTAGTGAGGAGACATTTCAAGCCCCAAAGGAGCAGCAAAACAGAGTCCTGTCATTTCTGATTCAGAATGAAGGTTAGTCCCCCCTTCCCTCTAGGCACTTGGGAGTTGTAGGGAAAGAGCAAATATTAGCCAGGATGGCACAGTCGGTCTCTCTCACCCCAAACCCTCTCACCCTTGCCCCATGTTTTGTAAATAATGATTAGGTAACAGCAGAGATTACTTATAGCACTGCACATGCCTGTCAGAAGGTACTCGATTGGCCACCAGTGGCTTTTGTTCTGTAAGTATATAGATAAGCTCCCCCTGGAAAGCCCTGGAGGTGGGGTTGTGTTATGGCTGTGTTATGTCCACATTAGGGCTATGTTACAGGATGTTATGGCTGCTGCATCAGCCAGGAGAGAATAAACACGTCTGCAGTTCCACCGGCTCCTTGAGTCTTCTTCCAGCTTTCCTGCTCCTGCCTTGCTTACTCTGGGTTCAGCAAAGAGTGTGCACAGTGAGATACAGGGAGACAACTGGTGCTGCGAGCAGGTTCAGCAAGACAGGAGGCCAGTGTGGTTTGATGCTTTAACTGAGCTGGGCCACACCTCCTACGAATTCCGTCTCCTTCTGCCCAGACTCAGAGTTCTAATTTCTTTTCACACTGCAGGCAGTGAGGTATAAAGCTGCCAGGTTTCAGCATCCTTGACAAAGCTGCAAAGTCAGACAAGCTAATACAGAGCAGAGCTGGATTTGAACCAGCTGATCTGGTTGATTTCAATTCAGAAACAAGCATTCTTAGCCACTTGTGCGAATGTACATTGTGCATGCTAAGTCACTTCAGTCATGTCCGACTCTGCAACCCCATGGACTGTAGCCCTCCAGTCTCCCCTGTCCAATTCTCTGTGTGTGCATGTGTGTGTTAATCACTCAGTCGTGTCCAACTCTTTGTGACCCCATGGACAGTACCTCTCCAGGCTCCTCTGTCAATGGGATTCTCCAGGTAAGAATACTGGAGTGGGTTTCCATTCCCTCCTCCAGGGGATCTTCCCAACCCAGGGATTGAGCCCAGGTCTCCTGAATTGCAGGCAGATTCTTGACCATCTGAACTGCCAGAGGAGCCCACTCTGTCCATTAAACTTATACCAATTAAGCATCTACTGTGTACCTGGCACTGTGTTAGAGGCTTTTGCTTCTGTAGGGGTGGAAAACTTTTCTTTCTAGGTTTCTTGGCTGGTGTAAATAACTAAATTGACATAAGACAGATTAATACATTTACAGGAGCCCCTCAAAAAACTCTTGAGACTCAGGCATTTAAGGCTTATACGCTCCCCTGGGCTAAGAAGAAGCGGGTAGGGATCTGGGGCTTCAAGGAGGAGGAAGACAACCCACAGGAGGATGGAAAGAGCAAGTGCCTGATGAACAAATGTTTGCTCCTCCAGGCAGGTATGTTTTCCTGAAATTAGAAGTTCTCTCCAGTGACAGCTCTCTTCCTGGCATAGGCAGTATAATCTACATTATTTTGAGCAGTTAAGGGAGAGGCAAGGAGCTTCTCCTGAGTCTGCTGGGTCTTAATCATCTTTAGCTCAATACAGTCCACACGTCAAAAGAACACATTTAGGGGAGATAAAACCACTCCCCCTCAGTTCTATTCAAGCAACCCTTCCAGTAACTTTGAAACATATTAAATGCCTGATTTATGTTTGGAAAACCAAAGCAGAGAGATGAGAACTTGCCCATTCTGTCCTTATACCACCTGCCCCTCATCACTCCATTGCTCCGTGGAACTGGACTCCCAGGGCCAAGGATGGATGGACATTCTTGACGGCTTTGTATGTTGTTTTTCCTCAGCAGATCTTAACCTCTTCAATTCCGTCTAGGATGCTGCGTCAGTATGTTCGCCAGTTTCGTCAGGGGCTGGTCCGCAAGTGGCCACTGGCGCCCCGGGAGGAGTCTGAGAGTCGCAGAGCTCCTCCGAGCATCCTCGACCTGGTGATCGTGGGTGTGTGCAGAACTCTGGGGGCTGGCGTGTACGTCCTGATTGGTGTCATAACCCTGCTCATCGCTGGACCAGCGATTGTCATCTGCTTTTTGGTGGTCGCCCTGTCTTCTGTGTTGTCTGAATTCTGCTATGCCGAATATTGGTCCTACGTACCACGCTCCGGTTCTGTGTATCTTTACAGTGTCATCGTCATGGGAAAACCGTGCTCCTTCATCATTGGCTGGAACATCTTACTGTATTTAGTGGCCGGTGAGATGATGGGGAGGGGGATGATGTGGGGCTTAAGATCAGGAAACTAGGAGGGTAACTGGGATCTTCACTCATTCATAAACACTTTGTTAAGGAGCTTGTAGAAGGAAGCTCCAGAAAGCCCCACAGCTTCACTGTACTGAGCTAGCCTGCTTTCTTTAAACATGGGCTGAGAACCCAGAGGAAAGGGCACTGTCGGGGGTGGGTGAGAGGGAGGCAGTTCTCACAGTCTCCTCCCCTCACCGTATGGAAGTCTCTGCTCAGCTGTTGCCTTCATGGGATTTTCCTTTACCACTTGATTTAAAATGTCAGTCCTCATCTCTCAGCCCTCCTGGTCCCACTTCCAAGAAAAGTGTTCTTTTCTCGCAAAACTTTGATCTCTTCCTAACATTAAATAGTTGACCTATTTTTGAATCATCTATTCTTCTCTCCCCAATCCCATGAAAAGAAACTATTTGAGAGTGAGTATTTTGTCTGTTTCCGCCCTAAATACATCCCAGGGTGCATTGTAGAGGTTTAATTATTGTCCATTAATCTCCCTTCTGCCACTGCAGCTGCTTCCTGTGTGACCAGGGCTTGGAGTTACGCCTTTGACAGCCTCATTGGGAACCACATCTCTAAGGCGTTAGAGAGAACTTTCTCTCCACACATGCCCTCTTTTCTGGCCCCGTACCCAGACTTCATTGCCCTGGGCCTGGTGCTGTTGATGACTGGTGAGAAGGGGTCAGACATGGGATGGGAAGAGTGGGGTTTGAAGGGGGAACTGGTGTTGGAAAGTTGTGGGGTGGCAGAAGGTAAAATTAGGACTGGAAAGAAGGATCAGAGTTATGAGTAAGGGCAGCAAGGCACACAGACCATTGCTTTCCCACCCTGGCACCCTTGACACTTGGTGATGCTTCATCTTTTGGTCTTGAGGGCTGTCCTGAACTTCACACTGTAGGGTTTTGTTTTGTTTTTGTTTTTGTTTTTTTTTTAATGAATCATAGTCGAATGATGAGTTGCATCCCCAGCCTTACTCACTAGATACTGGTGCTAAACTGTGATCATCAGAATGTCTCCAGACATTGTCAAACATCTCTTGAGTGACAAAATCACCCCAGCTCAGAATCATTTATTTAGAATGACAAAGTTCTTCCTCTGTGTTGAGACCAGATTTTTTTTTTAATTGAGAGGCTATTCTCATAGCATAAAACTGATTTATTGTCTTTCAGTTTTATTGAGATATAATTGACCTACAACATTGTCTATGTTTAAGGTGTACAGAGTGATGATTTGACAGACGTGTGTTGTGAGGTGACTGGTACAGTAAGAAATTAGCCATCTTAAAGTGCTTGTGTCTGCATGGGTGCTCAGTCATTTCAGTTATGTGTGACTCCTGGTGACCCCATGGACTGTAGCCCATCAGGTTCCTCTGTCCATGGGCTTCTCCAGGCAAGAATACTGGAGTGGGTTGTCATGCCCTCCTCCAGGGGATCTTCCTGATCCAGGAATTGAACATGCATCTTCTTCTTCTGTATTTCGGGCAGGCTTTTTACTGCTGAGTCACCAGGGAAGACCCTTAAAGTGTAGAGTCCAGAGGGACTTAGTCCCTTCACAGTGTGATGACCATCATCTCCATCTAGTTCCAAACATGTTCATCTCCCCAAAAGGAAACCCTGTACCCACCAAACGGTCATTATCCACCCATCCACCGCACCCCCACCACCCTCAAGCCCTGGCAACCACTGGCCTGCTTTCTGTGTCTATGGGTTTAATTACCTTGGATGTCTCATATTCCATCTTTCCCACAGGACTACTGGTTCTGGGAGCTCGTGTGACAACCCTGATTATCAAAGTGTCCACAGGCTTGAACCTTTTTATTCCAATCTTCATGATCCTCTCCGGCTTCATTAAGGGAGACCTGCACAACTGGCAGCTCACAGAACAGGACTACAGATCGAACACATCTGGATCCAGCAGCACCTTTAGGTCAGGAGGGTCCTCTGGGTAATACATGGGTGGTGTTGGTGCAGAGCTGGGAACACGGGGGGGACTAAAGATATCTGGGCTGGCGGATCCAGGTGATGGGGGTCCTGGAGCCCAGGACTTGTGATATGAAGGGAGGAGCCCAGTAGAGATGGCTGAACACACCTCACGCATGTTCTTCCTCTTTCCTTCTTTTACCATAGGTTGGGCCCTCTGGGTTCTGGAGGGTTTGTGCCCTTTGGCTTTGAAGGGATTGTCCAGGGAGCAGCTATACTTTTCACCTCCTATTTTGGTGTTCATGGCATTGTCACTGACGGTAACATGGCCACTGTGTGTCCCATCAGGGGTGTGGGCACTGGTTGGGCTGCCCCTGGGCACAGGGGTTGGTAAAAGGTAAGACCCTGATACTGGGAAAGATTGAGGACATAGGAGAAGGGGACCACAGAGGATGAGATGGTTGGATGACTTCACCGACTCAATGGACATGAGTTTGAGGAAACTCAGGGAGCTAGTGAAGGACAGGGAAGCCTGGCACGCTGCAGTCCATGAGGCTGCAAAGAGTCGTACATGACTGAGTAACTAAACAACAAAAGCCTGCTTTCGGACTTGCGAGAGGAAAGGGGATTTTCTGCTTTCATTCCAGTATCTTTCCTGACCCAGTACTTGCTCCTGTTCTGCAGGGAAGAAAGCCCCAAATCCTCAGCGTTCCATCTCCTTGAGCTTGGTGGTCTCCATCTTCATCGGCTGCCTGGCGTACTCTGGGGTTTCTGCAGCGCTCACCCTCATGGTGCCCTACTACCTGATATACCCTTACAGCCCCTTGCCACAGGCTTTTCTCCAGGTCGGATGGGACCCGGCTGGATATGTCATGGCTGTTGTCTTACTGTGTACTGTTTTATACAGGTGAGCATCCTGGTTTTCTCCCCATCTACTGTCAGATGCTCAGGTACCCCAGCCCCTGGGATTGAGAGACAAGATGAAGGATACCATGTAGACAGGAGCCATGTAGACTGGGAACCGAGGGAGCCCTGGTCTCTCCTGCTTCTGCACACCCTCTCACATTTTCCATCTTCTCTTCCAGCTTCCTATGTGCCATGTTCTCCATGTTTCAGTTGACCTGCGCAATGGCAGCTGACGGGCTCCTTTTCCGAGCTCTTGCCCAGATCCACACCCGTACTGGCACCCCCATCATGGCCATCTTGGCTTCTGGAACTCTTACAGGTGAATAAAGGAAACCTTTTCTTTACTTTTTAAAAAAAATAATTCTATGTATTTATTTTTAATGATTGATGATTGCTTTACAAAATTGATTTGATATCTGTCATACATCAACATGAACCAGCCATAAGTATATCTATGAACCTTCCCTCCTGAGTCTCCCTCCCACCTCTCACCCCTCTAGGTTATTACAGAGCCCCGTTTTGAGCTCCCTGAGTCATACAGAAAATTTCCATTGGCTATCAAATTTGCATACGTTAGTGTATATGCTTCCATGCTACCCTCCATTCATTTCACCCTCTCCTTCTCTCCTGCCCTTGTCCGTCAGTCTGTTTTCCACGTCTGCATCTCCATGGCTGCCCTGTGAATAGGTTCATCAGTACCATCTTTCTCGAGTCCATATATATGCATTAATATATGATGTTCGTTCTTCTCTTTATAACTTACTTCACTCTGAATAATAGGCTCTAGATTCATCCTCCTCATTAGAACTGACTCAAATGTGTTCCTTTTTATGACTGAATAGTATTCCACTGTATATGTATATTCCACAGCTTCTTTATCCATTCATCCATCAATGGATCATTCTTTGACCAATTTCTTTAACATGAATGTTTCAAGGGAATTTTCACTCCCTCCCCTAACCCTCATTTTAGGGCTCATGGCATCACTCCTCAGGATCCTCGATCTGGTGAAACTCATGTCAGCCGGGATCCTGCCTGCTTACACTCTTGTGGCTGTTTTCATACTTGTCCTCAGGTGAGACCCACTAACCTTGGCTGAGAGCCTTGGATTCTTGGGGTTGATGGGAAGGTGATCCTCTTCTGCCTTCTTGCTGCCTTCTATATGTCTCACTAGGCTTAAGGCAAGAAAGAGGTAGATTATACTGTCTGATGTTAGGGTAGGGCCTGCTGTGAATACTGCCCTGATATCTCTCCTTCAGGTACCAACCAGACCAGATTTTAAGCAAGAGGGAGGAAACAGATGAGGGAAATGAGATTTCTGGTCATGAAGCAAGTCTTTCAGAACCTGTACCTGAAGCAGGACCCTTAATGATTCTAAAGAGTCTGTGGTTCCCTACCAGCACCACCCCCACCCAGATATCTGGGCAGATTGTCTATGGATGTGCTTCTCTGCTTGGTGAGCAGTGGGATTTCTTTTTGGTCATATTCTGAAATTGACAAGATAGGTTGGGATTCTGTGTCTTTGGCAGTTGAGAAGGGGTCTTAGAGATACAATGGCCCTTCCTGAGGTGGGCAGCCTGGGGAGGGGTGTGACCCAAGGTCCTGACATCTTTGTCTTCTGGGTCCAGCCTGTTCTCCTCCTCCTTGACCCTTGCAGTTCTCCTGCTGAGCATCCTGAGCCTGATTTTGGCCCAGTGGCCCACACGTGTGTTCTCTGGAGACCCTGTGCTCACAACAGTGGCTGTGCTGCTGCTGCTGCTCATCACTGGGGTGACAGTCATCATCTGGAGGCAGCCCCAGGACCCCAGTCCTCTTACATTCAGGGTAGGTGACGTTTTGTGTCCAAAGTGTCCACCTTGAGTGAATGAAGCCTGGGTGATTGAGCTTTAAACTTCTTTGTTGGACCTGGAAATAAAGAGAGTTGCTAAAACCAATGAACCCTTTCTGGATCCACACTCGCTGCTTTACAGACCCAGTCTGGGCAGGCACTGAACACACAGCCTGAATAAGCCTGGAGTCTTCCCACACTGTGGGGCAGGTCTCCCTTTCAGATGTCTGGGCTGTGTTCAAGAATGAACTGACTCTGCCCACAGGTTCCTGCTCTGCCTGTCCTCCCACTGGTGAGCATCTTTGTGAACATTTACTTTATGATGCAGATAACTTCTGGGACCTGGATCTTATTTGGCATCTGGATGGCGATTGGTAAGAGGCTTTTTAGGGTGAAGAGTCTTCTTGAGTGACCCAATCCAATCCTCTTCCTAGAAGCCCTCCCCAAAACTGTCAGATGCCATAACAGGAAGCCTACTGGGCATTTGTTGGTGAAGAGAGCTCTTACTTTTCCTATTCATTGTCTCATTTTCCTACTAGGATCTGTCATATACTTAGGATATGAGATCCAACACAGCCTGGCAAGGAACAAACATGAACAGCCACCAGCCTCACCCCCCAGACTCTGGATTAAAACATCCCCAGTGCTGAATCTGCCTAACTCAAGGAAATTGATGCTATGTGGAATCCCTCCAAACCCTGGAGGTATCTTCTGGTTTAAGGGGCACTTTGAGCCTCTGTGGAGTGTGAACATGGGATGCATTTATAGCTCTGTATTTATTGCCAGTGGATATTGTATACTTTTAAAGCAAACTTTTAAAAGCATAATAGACATACTTAAAAGTGTATGCTTCCTAAGTGTGCAGCAAAATGAATTTTCACAACAAAATTACCACAGGGTAGCCAGTAACCAGAGGAAGAAAAATATTAAGCAGACATGTGAGAAACAACTTCTTGTGCCTCTTTCCAGCAGGAACACAGAGACTGACATTTAGGAAGGAACACAGGTAACTAAGTATTTTGTCAAGATTTACACTTTAAACATTAGGACACAAACAAACTGGAAGTAAACGTGCAAATAGTCACACAAGGAAGTCAGGGTAGCTGTATTACTATCCAAGTAGACTCTGAGAAAAAGAGAAATAATATAGATAAAGTGGATTATTTCACCATAAAATGAGAAATGATTATATTTTTCTTTTCTCCAAGCTTTACTGAGGCAGTGTGCTGCTGCTGCTGCTAAGTCGCTTCAGTTGTGTCCGACTCTGTGCGACCCCATAGACCGCAGCCTACCAGGCTCCCCGTCCCTGGGATTCTCCAGGCAAGAACACTGGAGTGGGTTGCCATTTCCTTCTCCAATGTATGAAAGTGAAAAGTGAAAGTGAAGTCGCTCAGTCGTGTCCGACTCTTAGCGACCCGTTAGCTTTCTATCTCAGACTCAGAGTAACACAGTTGAGCTGATGAAGAAAACTTCTTAATTAAAAACAACAACCAAACCAAAACTCCTGCATTGGGGAGTGGGGAAATGGAGTCATAGGTAATTGCTGGTTGATAAATGGTTACTGATGGGTGTAACTAAAAGGTAAGAAGTTAAAAGTATAACTAAAAGATAATTTTTAGTGTAAGAAAAGTTAGTAACTTTTAGTGTAATGGAAAAAAAGAGTGCAACCAAACTGTAACTAAAAGGTAAGAAGTTATCTTGGAGAGACAAGACAAAAAGATGTTGCTACAGAACAAAATGCTCAAAATCAAGATTATGGATGTTCAAGAAGCTGGTAAGAATGAAATAGAGGATTGTTTGTGGGAATGAACAACTGAAGTAGAGTGAAGGGAGGATGGATGTCAAGAAACCAAATACAAGTTATTAGATGAACCTACGAATAAATGGAGGAAGATGAATAGAATTTGGAAAATCACTACCTTTCAAGTGAAAGCCTGAATGAATTACAGGCTTAAGATGTAATTAATGGAGACTGAATCTTCTGGGTAAAACTTTGATAGAACAGGTTGACACCATCTGGTTATCATTCTTCCTTACTGACGTGGAATAACCTTATTGACTCTCACATTATACCCAATGTGCTGTAAGAGGCAATACACAACACTGCCCATAAAGTAGTCCTGAAGAAAATTTGAATCAGAATTAATCACGTCTTTAGATCAACTATGAGCTCATAGCAGACATAGGGATAGATTCACATTTCAACTGAAAACTTCATCAGCCAGGGACTTCTCTGGAGACTGTGGGTAGGGATGGTAGGGAGAGGGGATGATGAACAGACAGGTTCCATCCCTGGTCGGGTAACCCACATGCCAAAGGAAGTTCAGTTCAGTTCAGTTGCTCAGTCGTGTCCGACTCTTTGTGACCCCATGAACTGCAGCACGCCAGGCCTCCCTGTCCATCACCAACTCCCGGAGTTCACCCAAACTCACGTCCATCGAGTTAGTGATGCCATCCAGCCATCTCATCCTCTGTCGTCCCCTTTTCCTCCTGCCCCCAATTCCTCCCCACATCAGAGTCTTTTCCGGTGAACTCTTTCCAGTGAAGTCTTTTCCAGTCAGCTCTTCACACAAGGTGGCCAAAGTATTGGAGTTTCAGCTTCAGCATCAGTCCTCCCAAAGAACACCCAGGACTGATCTCCTTTAGAATGGACTGGTTGGATCTCCTTGC
>NW_011494505.1:141414-142396 GCF_000754665.1 Bison bison bison
CGATTCTTGGCGCTCAGCCTTCTTCACAGTCCAACTCTCTCATCCATACATGACCACTGGAAAAACCGTAGCCTTGACTAGATGGACCTTTATTGGCAAAGTAATGTTGCTGGGAGCCGGAGCTCCGCCCGTGGCAAAGGTCATGAGGAAGGAGGCTTGGCATACGCAAAGGTGGGATCGAGCCTCAGGAGTCCCCCTGGAAATTCTCAAGCATCTACCCCCAAAACCAGAGTCTGCCTACTTTCTGCTTTGTGCTCTCACCTACACCTCTGACTTTACAGGGGGCTGTCCCCCACTACCTCTCTCTGAAAAAAAGAGTTAACTTACAGCTCCAGTTAATAAAGTTCCTGGGTGTAATAGTGTTTCAAGCTACAAACTCCTTTGGAAGTCCTCTAGCCTGCCTGAATAGGTTTTTCCGGCCACATGTGATTGCTCAGAGCCTCCCTACTGTGAGAAGCATGAGATGTTCTAAACTGTCTGAATACAGATTCCTTTGAGCAGTTAAAAGATTGATTAGAAATTGTATTGGTGAAGGGTTTTTCACTGGTTGGGCCAATGTTTGCTGCTAAGTCTCCATATCCCTTACCTGCTGTGTCCCTGGCAGTGTATTGATCAATATAATTGGTGTAAGTAGTAGCTTTAATGTTTGTAACCTTGGACCCTTGAGTTAATTCTTTTTCTTGTTATAGCCCACCACACCTTTGCCCTATAGGAATGCAACTTTATCTAATGCTTTTGGAGGGTGGCGCTTGACTAATCACTTTTAGAGAAAAATAAGTTTTCTGAAGAAAGGGTCTTAAAATGTTAACAGGCCTCTGGGCCAGAAGATGATGCAAATCACCTAAACTTTTGCATATGATAAGTTTGCAGGAAGAAAGCCTGGCTTACTGCATGACTCTACCCCTTCCCCCATTATCCTCTATGCATAACTTAAGGTATAAAAACTACTTTGGAAAATAAAGTGTGGGCCTTGTTCACCGAA
>NW_011494505.1:142535-143057 GCF_000754665.1 Bison bison bison
TTCTCTCACCTTCTGGCTGAATTATTCAGCCTCTTTTCTCCACTGAATTTCCTCACTGAGCTATCCTTATTTAACCACTCTTTATATCCTTAATTAACGTTTAATTAAGCAATTGTTTCCTGATCCTCGCCGACGCCGTCCTGGCTTCGAATTCCCTGGATCCACCGGGGCTGGACCCTGGCATAATGTCTCTGCTTTTGAATATGCTATCTAGGTTGGTCATAACTTTCCTTCCAAGGAGTAAACGTCTTTTAATTTCATGGCTGTAATCACCATCTGCAGTGATTTTGGAGCCCCCCCAAAATAAAGTCAGCCAGGGTTTTCACTGTTTCCCCATCTATTTCCCATGAAATGATGGGACCAGATGCCATAATCTTTGTTTTCTGAATGTTGAGTCTTTAAGCCAACTTTCTCACTCTCCTCTTTCACTTTCGTCAAGAGGCTTTTCAGTTCCTCTTCACTTTCTGCCATAAGGATGGTGTCATCTGCATATCTGAGGTTATTGATATTTCTCCTGGCAAT
>NW_011494505.1:143216-143346 GCF_000754665.1 Bison bison bison
AGAATTTTGAGCATTACTTTACTAGTGTGTGAGATGAGTGCAATTGTGCGGTAGTTTAGCATTCTTTGGGATTCGAATGAAAACTGACCTTTTCCAGTCCTGTGGCCACTGCTGAGTTTTCCAAATTTGC
>NW_011494505.1:143446-143838 GCF_000754665.1 Bison bison bison
CTTCCAGCCCAGCATTTCTCATGATGTACTCTGCATAGAAGTTAAATAAGCAGGGTGACAATATACAGCCTTGATGTACCCCTTTTCCTATTTGGAACCTGGAGTCTGTTGTTCCATGTCCAGTTCTAACTGTTGCTTCCTGACCTGCATACAGATTTCTCAAGAGGCAGGTCAGGTGGTCTGGTATTCCCATCTCTTGAAGAATTTTCTACAGTTTATTGTGATCCACACAGTCAAAGGCTTTGGCATAGTCAATAAAGCAGAAGTATATGCTTTTCTGGAACTCTCTTGCTTTTTCCATGATCCAGTGGATGTTGGCAATTTGATCTCTGGTTCCTCTGCCTTTTCTAAAACCAGCTTGAACATCTGGAAGTTCACAGTTCACGTATTGC
>NW_011494505.1:143938-150292 GCF_000754665.1 Bison bison bison
ATGAAAACTGACCTTTTCCAGTCCTGTGGCCACTGCTGAGTTTTCCAAATTTGCTGGCATATTGAGTGCAACACTTTCACAGCATCATCTTTCAGGATTTGAAATAGCTCAACTGGAATTCCATCACCTCCACAAGCTTTGTTCATAGTGATGCTTTCTAAGGCCCACTTGACTTCACATTCCAGGATGTCTGGCTCTAGGTGAGTGATCACACCATCATGATTATCTTGGTCATGAAGATCTTTTTTGTACAATAAAAAAATAAAGAAGTTAGTGTAAGAGTCAACTACTACATTTAAGTCCTGTTTTGATGGTCTGTGTCCAGGGTCTTATCTTAGGGGTTACTTGATAGATTTCAGAATCTAGTCAACCCTTCACCAATACCCCACACCACTCCCTTCACCACTCCAATTCCCGCTCCCTGGTTTTCCTTCCTGAAGACTGGAGCTCCTTACCTCTTACATCCCGTTTCCCTCCTTGCCTGTGTGCTCAGCAAACAGAACTCCTTGAAGAAGAAGACAAGGAGGACACCTTCCCATTTACCCTCTTCCACCCCTTTGTGCAAGGCTGAACACAAGTGCGATGCTTATTCAATGCTGTGCTGCTTGAATTAATATCAGATGTTAAATTCCTCTCCTCCTGGTTGGGGTCCAGCTGGGCTTGGGGTCCCCCCACACTGGAGTGTCTCAGGTCATGTGCAGACTGTGGGGAGTTGAGAAGTGTAAGAGGACTGGGAGGGAGCAGGGTCTGAGTGGGACCCCCAGTTTCACAGCCCCTACTTTGCAGGGTCCTTGGTGATCAAAAATTTAAGCAGCCAAAGAAATAATCAATAAACAATCTGTAATGGGAATAGGGAAACATTTTGTTTGAGCTAAATTGAGGATTATACTCTAGAGACAAATGCTCAGATAACTCTGAGGAACTGCTTTCTTGAAGCACCTTTTTCAATACTGTCTTATACCTTGTCTGACCAAAGAACAAACACCACGCATGACAAGGTGCTCTCCTTCAAGGTTTTAAGAGACAAACTAGTGCACAGACAGTGAGATGACAGGACCCTTGTGTCTAGGAAGGGAACTTTACCTTCCAGGGCATGGACCTGTAAGAAGACAGTTGCTCATCCTTATCTTCAAAACAGACTTTCTTGTTTTTTAAATTAATTTAATTATTTTAATTGGAGGCTAATTACTTTACAATATTGTAGTGGTTTTTGCCAAACATTGACATGAATCAGCCTCGGACGCAAATGTGTTCCCCATCCAGAAGCCCTCTCCCGCCTCCCTCCCCATCCCATCCCCCAGGGTCATCCCAGTGCACCAGCCCTGAACACCCTGTCTCATTCATCAAACCTGGACTGGCGATCCACTTCACATATGATAATATACACGTTTCAATGCTATTCTTTCAAATCATCCCACCCTCACTTTCTCCCACAGAGTCCAAACGACTGTTCTTTACATCTGTGTCTCTTTTGCTGTCTTGCATATAGGGTCATCGTTACCATCTTCCTAAATTCCATATATATGTGTTAGTATACTATATTGGTGTTTTTCTTTCTGACTTACTTCACTCTGTATAATAGGCTCCAATTTCATCCACCTCATTAGAACTAATTCAAATGCACTCTTTTAATGGCCAAGTAATATTCCACTGTGTATATGTACCATAGCTTTCACATCCATTCATCTGCCGATGGACATCTAGCTTGCTTCCATGTCCTGGCTATTATAAACAATGCTGCAATGAATTGGGGTACACGTGTCTCTTTCAATTCTGGTTTCCGTGGTGTGGGACTGCTGGTTCGTATCGCAGTTTTATTTCCAGTGTTTTAAGTAATCTCCACACTGTTCTCCATAGTGGCTGTACTAGTTTGCATTCCCACCAACAGTGTAATAGATTCCCTTTTCTCTGAACCCTCTCTAGCATTTCCTGTTTGTAGACTTTTTGATAGCAGCCATTCAGGCCGGTGTGAGATGGTACCTCACTGTGGTTTTGATTTGCATTTCTCTGATAATGAGTGATGTTGAGCATCTTTTCTTGTGTTTGTTAGCCATCTGTATGTCTTCTTTGGAGAAATGTGTGTTTAGTTCTTTGACCCATTTTTTGATTGGGTCGTTTATTTTTCTGGAATTGAGCTGCATGTATATTTTTGAGATTTATTCTTTGTCAGTTACTTTGTTTGCTATTCTTTTCTCCCATTCTGAAGGCTGTCTTTTCACCTTGCTTATGGTTTCCTTCGTTGTGCAAAAGCTTTTCAGTTTAATTAGGTCCCCTTTGTTTATTTTTGCTTTTATTTCCATTACTCTGGGAGGTGAGTCATAGAGGATCCTGCTGTGATTTATGTCAGAGAGTGTTTTGCCTATGTTTTCCTCTAGGAGCTTTATAGTTTCTTGTCTTACACTTAGATCTTTAATCCATTTTGAGTTTATTTTTGTGTATGGTGTTAGAAAGTGTTCTAGTTTCATTCTTTTACAAGTGGTTAATCAGTTTTCCCAGCACCACTTGTTAAAGAGATCGTCTTTTCTCCATTGTATATTCTTGCCTCCTTTGTTAAAGATGAGGTGTCCATAGGTGTGTCGACTTATTTCTGGGCTTTCTATTTTGTTCCATTGATTTATATTTCTGTCT
Organism: Bison bison bison; assembly: GCF_000754665.1. Lineage (NCBI taxonomy): Eukaryota > Metazoa > Chordata > Mammalia > Artiodactyla > Bovidae > Bison > Bison bison. Next base: position 146,567 of record NW_011494505.1, read on the forward strand.
TTGTGCCAGTAACATACTGTCTTGATGACTGTAGCTTTGTAGTACAGTCTGAAGTCAGGCAGGTCAATTCCTCCTGTTCCATTCTTCTTTCACAAGATTGCTTTGGCTATTCGAAGTTTTTTTGTATTTTCATACAAATTGTGAAATCATTTGTTCTAGGTCTCTGAAAAACACCATTGGTAGCTTGATAGGGATTGCATTGAATGTGTAGATTGCTTTGGGTAGTATTCTCATTTTCAGTATATTGATTCTTCCAATCCACGAACATGGTATATTTCTCCATCTATTTGTGTCCTCTTTGATTTCTTTCATCAGTGCTTTATAGTTTTCTATATATAGGTCTTTTCTTTCTTTAGGTAGACTTATTCCTAAGTATTTTATTCTTTTTGTTGCAATGGTGAATGGAATTGTTTCCTTAATTTCTCTTTCTGTTTTCTCATTGTTAGTGTATAGGAATACAAGGGATTTCTGTGTGTCAATTTTATATCCTGCAACTTTACTATAGTCATTGATTAGCTCTAGTAATTTTCTGGTGGAGTCTTTAGGGTTTTCTATGTAGAGGATCATGTCATCTGCAAACAGTGAGAGTTTTACTTCTTCTTTTCAATCTGGATTCCTTTTATTTCTTTTACTTCTCTGATTGCTGTGGCTAAAACTTCCAAAACTATGTTGAATAGTAGTGGTGAGAATGGGCACTTGTCTTGTTCCTGACTCTTGGGGAAATGCTTTCAATTTTTTCCCCCATTAAGGATAATGTTTGCTGTGGGTTTATAATATATGGCTTTTATTATGTTGAGGTATGTTCCTTCTACTCCTGCTTTCTGGAGGATTCTTATCATAAATGGATGTTGAAATTTATCAAAGGCTTTCTCTATATCTATTGAGATAATCATATGGTTTTTATCTTTTAATTTGTTAACTTGGTGTATCACATTGATTGATTTGTGGATATTAAAGAATACTTGCATCCTTGGGATAAAGCCCACTTGGTCATGATGTATGATCTTTTTAATATGTTGTTGGATTCTGTTTGCTGAATTTCGTTAAGGATTTTTGCATCGATGTTCATCAGTGATATTGGGCTGTAGTTTTCTTTTTTTGTGGCATCTTTGCCTGGTTTTGATATTAGGGTGATGGTGGCCTGTTAGAATGAGTTTGGGAGTTTACCTTCCTCTTCAATTTTCTGGAAGAGTTTGAGTAGGATAAGTTTTAGCTCTTCTTTAAATTTTTGGTATAATTCAGCTGTGAAGCCATCTGGTCCTAGGCTTTTGTTTGCTGGAAGATTTCTGATTACAGTTTCGATTTCTGTGCTTGATGGGTCTGTTAAGATTTTCTATTTCTTCCTGGTTCAGTTTTGGAAAGTTATACTTTTCTAAGAATTTGCCCATTTCTTCCAAGCTGTCCGTTTTATTGGCATATAGTTGCTGATAGTAGTCTCTTATGATCTTTCGTATTTCTGTGTTGTCTGCTGTGATTTTCCATTTTCATTTCTAATTGTGTTGATTTGATTCCTCTCCCTTTGTTTCTTGATGAGTATGGCTAATGGTTTGTCTATTTTATTTATCTTCTCAAAGAAGCAGCTTTTAGCTGTGTTGATTTTGGCTATGATCTCCTTTGTTTCTTTTTCATTTCTTTCTGCCCTAATTTTTAAGATTTCTTTCCTTCTACTAACCCTGGTGTTCTTCGTTCCTTCCTTTTCTAGTTGCTTTAGGTGTAGAGCTAGGTTATTTATTTGACTTTTCTCTTGTTTCTTGAGGTAAGCTTGTATTGTTATGAACATTCTCCTTAGCACTAAGTTCCATAGGTTTTGGGTTGTTGTGTTTTCATTATCATTCTTTTCTATGCATATTTTGATTTATTTTTTTTATTTCTTCTGTGATTTGTTGGTTCTTCAGAAGCATGTTGTTTAGCCTCCATATGTTTGTATTTTTAACAGTTTTGTTTTTTCCTGTAGTCTTACTGCATTGTGAACAGAAAAAATGCTTGGAATGATTTCATTTTTTTTGAATTTACCAAGGCTATATTTATGGCCCAGGATGTGATCTATCCTTGAGAAGGTTCCGTGTGCACTTGAGAAAAGGATGAAATTCATTGTTTTGTGGTGAAATGTCCTATAGATATAAATTAGGTCTAATTGGTCCATTGTATCATTTAAAGTATGTGTTTCCTTGCTAATTTTCTGTTCAATTGATCTATCCATAGGTGTGAGTGGGATATTAAAGTCTCCCACTATTATTGTATTACTGTTAATTTTCCCTTTCCTACTTGTTAGCATTTGCCTTACATATTGCGGTGCTGCTATGTTGGATGTATGTACCTTTTTAATTGTTATATCTTCTTCTTGGATTGACCCTTTGATCATTATGTAATGTCCTTCTTTGACTCTTTTTCACAGCCTTTGTTTTAAAGTCTATTTTATTTGATATGAGTATTGCAACTCCTGCTTTTTTCTTTTTTTGGTCTCCATTTGTGTGAAATATCTTTTTCCAGCCATTCACTTTATGTGTGCATGTGTCCCTTGTTTTGAGGTGGGTCTCTTGTAGACAGCAGATATAGGGGTCTTGTTTTTGTATTCATTCAGCCAGTCTTTGTCTTTTGGTTGGAGGCATTCAACACATTTACATTTAAGGTAATTATTGGTAAGTATGATCCTGTTGTCATTTACTTTGTTGTTTTGGGTTCTAGTTTATACACCCTTTTTGTGTTTCCTGTCTAGAGAAGATCCTTTAGCATTTGTTGAAGAGCTGATTTGCTGGTGCTGAATTTCTCAGCTTTTGCTTGTCTGTTAAGCTTTTGATTTCTCCTTCATATTTGAGGAGATCCTTGCTGGATAGTCATATGGGTTGTATGTTTTTCTCTTTCATCAGTTTAAGTATGTCCTGCCATTCCTTTCTGGCCTGAAGAGTTTCTATTGAAAGATCAGCTGTTATCCTTATGGGAATCCCCTTGTGTGTTATTTGTTGTTTTTCCCTTTCTGCTTTTAATATTTCGAAAAGTTTTCTTTACCTCAAGGTTAAAGCAGATGTGCTTTGAGGGTCTGATAGGCTGTCTTTGTTTACACAAAGTTCAGGCTGAACCACAGACAAGCCAAACTGACTTCCCCATATCTCAGTATGTGAACATTTTCTCCATCACAGAATATAAAATATCTTAGAAACATATGATCCTGCAATTCTACCTCCGAGGATAAGCCCAGAAGAGTTGAAATCACATTTGGGGAGAGACGTGTACACTCGTGTTCACAGCACCATTATTCACAGTAACTAAGACATGAAAGCAACCCAAGTGCTTATTGACCAAAGCATGGTTAAGCCAATGTGGTAGGTACCAATAACACAGTATCAGTTCAGTTTAGTCGCTCAGTCATGTCCGATTCTGTGACCCCATGAATTGCAGCATGCCAGGCCTCCCTGTCCATCACCAACTCCCGGAGTTCACTCAGACTCACGTCCTTCGAGTCAGTGATGCCATCCAGGCATCTCATCCTCTGTCGTCCCCTTCCCCTCCTGCCCCCAATCCCTCCCAGCATCAGAGTCTTTTCCAATGAGTCAACTCTTCGCATGAGGTGGCCAAAGTACTGGAGTTTCAGCTTTAGCATCATTCCTTCCAAAGAAACCCCAGGGCTGATCTCCAGAATGGACTGGTTGGATCTCCTTGCAGTCCAAGGGACTCTCAAGAGTCTTCTCCAACACCACAGTTCAAAAGCATCAATTCTTCGGCACTCAG
>NW_011494505.1:150392-150610 GCF_000754665.1 Bison bison bison
GATTCCAGCTTGTGTTTCTTCCAGTCCAGCGTTTCTCATGATGTATTCTGCATAGAAGTTAAAGTTAAGCAGGGTGACAATATACAGCCTTGATGTACTCGTTTTCCTATTTGGAACCAGTCTGTTGTTCCATGTCCAGTTCTAACTGTTGCTTCCTGACCTGCATACAGATTTCTCAAGAGGCAGGTCAGGTGGTCTGGTACTCCCGTCTCTTTCAG
>NW_011494505.1:151877-156219 GCF_000754665.1 Bison bison bison
ATTTCTCACTTCCACTGTATACTCATAAGGGATTTGATTTAGATCATACCTGAATGGTCTAGTGGTTTTTCCTACTTTCTTCAATTTCAGTCTGAATTTGGTAATAAGGAGTTCATGATCTGAGCCAGTCAGCTCCTGGTCTTTTTTTTGTTGTTGTTGACTGTATACAGCTTCTCTATCTTTGGCTGCAAAGAATATAATCAATCTGATTTCAGTGTTTACCATCTGGTGATGTCCATGTCCGTTGTACGTTACCACAGTTAAAAAACATCTTTGAAAATCCCCTGACTGTAACCACAGAAGTGTTAAGGGCTAACAGGAACTTTGCAGAAGCTTCCGGTCCTCCCAGCCTCCTCCCCACCCCAACTACCCAGAGGTTAAGGTTTGTCTTCTGTGCTCGGGCACTTCCCTCTTTGGTTTTTGGACAAACATCAGCTCCTACCCTGCACGACTTAACCTCAGCCTCCCTGACTGACCCAGTGCTCCACACTCTGCTCCTAGGATCCAGTAAGTCTCGGGTCACCCTCTTCTGTAGGAGACTGGGTGCTGAGTTCACATCCTCCCAAAGAGACCTCTGCAACCCCAGAGTGCAGGGGGTCAGCCCGGCTCCAGCCTGAGGGTGGAGAGACCCGTTTTCCAGATGAAGGTAGAAGGATCTGGGAGCTGTTGTGTTTGTATGAGAAGGGGAGGGGCTGGGAGAGATTGGATCTATGTCCAAAGGCTCTTCTACCGGTTTTAGACTGGTGCTCATTCAACATTCACATGACCCTCACATAGAGTTTGTGATTTGGGTACCACTGCCTTCAGTCTCCTGTCTCCTTTCTGCCCTCCATGTCTGCTGATGCCTCATCTAGGAGCTGAGGACGACTCACTGGTGTTTCATGTTAAGTTACCTTGGAGTTTTGTACGCTCAGCGTCTCTCTCAAGCTGGCTCTCCTGTTTATCACTGGCATCATTTTTTTTTTAATTGTGGTAAAATACACATACATTTGCCATCTTCAACATTTTTAAATGAACTGTTCAGCAATATTGGGTAAATTTACACAGCTGTGCCACCAATTTGCAGAACTCTTTTCGTCTTGTAAAACTGAAACCAGATTCTCATTTACCAATGACTTCCTATTTTTCCTGTCACCCAGTTTCTAGTAAACCACTGATCTATTTCTGTCTGTGTAAATTTGACTATATCAGGTACTTCATAGAAGTGAACAATACAGTATTTGTCTTTTGGAGACTGGCTTTTTATCACTTAGCATATTGTCCTCAAGTCTCTTGTCCACAAGGGTATTGTCCCTGTTGTAGCATGGGTCAGAATTTCCTGTCTTTTTATTCCTGAATAATATTCCTCTGTATGCACACATCACTTTCTATTTATCCATTTTTCGTGGATGGTCCTTTCATCTTTCAGCTATTGTGAACAATGCTGCTAAAAACATAGGTATGCAAACGTCTCCTGTGACCTCACTTTCAGTTCTTTTGGGTGTACACTCAGAAGTGGTATTGGCCAATCATGATGGTAGTTTCAGTTTTGTTTTTTTGGAGGAACCACCATACTTTATTCATAGCAACTGCACCATTTTATGTTCCTAACGACAGGGTTTGAAGGTTTATCAGCAGCATTTGAACAAGAAGGAGACGTAGGTCCAGAGATGTATATGACTTGTTCAAGGGCAGAGAGGTGTTCGTGGGGCCAAGATGCTAATCATAGCTTCCTGACTCTTTGAATGCTTGCCCTCAACCATAACGAAAAACTCGGACCATAGAGTAAAATGGACAGAACCCCCCTGACCTTAACTCGTGTTCACTGGATCAGCCTAGCCCTGCAGAGCAGTGTAATGGGGAGACATTTTATGTCCCAAAGAATTGAAAACACAGTCTCTTGTTTCTGATTCAGAATAAAGATTAGTCCTCTCTCCCTCCAGGCAGTTGGGAGGTCATCTGTTTCTCTTTTTTTCTCCCCCAAAATTTAATAATACTTTATTTTTTTAATTTTTACACTTTTTTATTTGGAGGATAATCACTTTACAATGTTGTGCTGGTTTATGCCTTACAAAGGAGGCTGAGTCATAATTATATGTATATGTCCCCATCCCTCTAGGTCACCATGGAGCTCAAGACTGAGCTCCTTGTGTTCTACAGTGGCTTCCACGAGCTATCTGTTTCACACATACTCGTGTATAAACGTCTGCGCTACTTTCTCAGTTTGTCCCACCCTCTCCTCCCTCAACTGTGTCCACAAGTCTGTTCTTACATCTGCGTCGCCATTCCTTCCATACAAATAGGTTGATCTTTCCTATTTTTTTTTTTTGATGCCATACATATGCATGATATACAATATCTGTTTTTCTTTTTCTGAGTTTCTTCACTCTGTATAACAGACTCTAGGTTTATTTACCTCACTACAAGTGACTGAAATTCTTCCTTTTTTATGGCTGAGTAATACCTCATTGCCTATATGTACCACATCTTCTTTATCCATTCATTGGTTTATAGGCATCCAGGTTGCTTCCATGTCCTGCCTGTTGTAAACAGGGCTGCAAAGAACATTTGTGTACATGTATCTTTGTGATTTGGTTTGATTTGACTTTGGTTTTCTCAGGGTTTATGCCCAGTAGCGGATTTCCAGGTCATATGGTAGTTTTATTTCCAGTTTGTTCAGGAATGTCCATCCTGTTCTCCATAGTGGCTGTCAGTTTACTTTCCCACCAACAGTGCAGAAGAGTTCCCTTCTCTCCGCATCCTCTCCAGCATTTATTGTTTGTAGATTTTCCAATGGTGACCATTCTGACACCTGTGAGTTGACAGCTCACAGACATGTGGACCCAGTGGGGAAAAGAGAGGGTTGAACAAACTGGGGCATTAGGATTGACATATATACACTACATGTGCAAAACAGAACCTGCAGAGAGCACGGGAACCTCAGCTTGCAGCTCTGTGATGCCCTAGAGGGTTGCAATGGGGGATGGGGTGGCAGGGATGCCCAGCAGGGAGGGGACATATGTATACATATAGCTATTCACTGGGCTTCCTTCCCTTGTAGCTCAGCAGTAAAGTATCCACCTGCCAATGCAGGACATGCTGGTTTGATCCCTGGGTTGGGAAGATTCCTTGGAGAAGGAAATAACAACCCACTACAGTATTCTTGCCAGGAGAATCCCATGGACAGAAGAGCCTGGTGGGCTACAGTTCATGGGGTGGCACAGAGTCAGACACGACTGAGTGACTGGACAACAACAAAGCAGATTCACTTCTTTATATAGCAGAAACTATCACAAAATTGTAAAGCAATACACCCGTGGCTGACTCGTCAATGTATGGCAAAAACCACTACAATATTGTAAAGTAATTAGCCTCCAATTAAGATAAATAAATTTTTTTTAAAAATTAAAAAAGAGAACACTCAAATAAAATCATAAAGGAAGAGAAATTATAAATCATACTTTAAGTATACAGTCTTATAAGAAACTACTATGAAAAACTATATGCCAACAAATTGGATAACCTAGAAGAAACAGACCAAATTTTTAGAAACAGTCAACATATCAAAAGAAAATCAGGATAAAATAAACAATACGAATAACAAACAAGTAAGGAGGTTAAATCAGTGATAAGAAACCTCTCAACACAGAAAAGGTAGTTTCACTGGCAAATTTTACAAAACATTTGATTTTTTAAAAACCGTTAGATGTTGGCCACACTAGGTTTTAGTTGCTGCATGTGGGCTTTCTCTCTGGTTGTGGGTAGGGGGCTACTCTTTGCTTTGGTGTGCATGCTTCTTGCGGTGGCTTCTCTTATTGTGGAGCATAGACTCAGTAGTTGTGGAGCACAGGCTCAGTAGTTGTGGAGCACAGGCTTAGTTGCTCCATGGCACGTGGGATCTTCCCAGACCAGGAATCGAATCTATGTGCCCTGCATTAGCTGGTGGATTCTCATCCACTGTGCCACCAGGGAAGTCCAAAAAGTAAGAACATCAACAAACATGAAAAAACTACATTTATTTCTAGACTCCTTCCGTTTACAAGATAATGGAGAAAACTCGTGGTATGTGCGTGTTCCTGAGAGGGTCCCCTCATAATGGAAGAATCTTTGACGATACCGTGATTGGGAATTTTTTCATCTTCTTCCCAGGTCACATGATTTTCTCTCGACTCCCTGTGATTTAGTTTCCATTCTGTCAGGGCTAGCCTGGCTTTGGTATTTGGATTGGTTTCCAAATGCAACCAAGACATGAAAGCCACTGGCCCAAGGCACAGTGATGAATTCATGTCAAAAGCAGGATGCATGGTGGAGGGGGCAGAAGGCAAGAGAGAAATAGAGTGAGATGAAAAAGTGTTTCCATCTG
>NW_011494505.1:156808-159449 GCF_000754665.1 Bison bison bison
CAGTATTCTTGCCTGGGAAACCCCATGGACAGTGGAACTTGGCATGTTACAGTCCATGGGGCCACAAAAGAGTCAGACATGACTGAGTGACTAAACAAGAAGAAAATTCTATACAATGTGATATCAGACATGCCATTCTCATGGCTAAAGTCTCTGTCCTTATATTATTTTAAACTCTGTATGTTTTCTCCTTTTATATTACAGTTGTTTAAACAGTCAGATTTTTTAAAACCAATGTGGAAGTTTTTTCAATATAATATATGTGTGTTGGATTCCAAATGTCCTGCTGTTGTGAAAGGGGGGAGTGCTCCTTACTACTAAATCCCTAATGCCTATTTTAGATGTCTTATTTTTTTAAATTTAGTCTCTCACTTATTGGCTGCTTCAATTTGAACTATTTTCTTTTCATTTTATTAAAGTGTAGTTGATTTACAGTGTTGAGATAATTTCTTCTGTACAGCAAAGTGACTCAGATATACATATATATTGATATATTCTTTTCAATGACTGTTTATCAAAAGATATTGATTATAGTTCCCTGTGCTATACAGTAGGACCTTGTTGTTTATCTATATAGAATAGTTTGCATGTGCTAATCCCAAACTCCCAATCCTTCCTTCTCCCTCTCCCTTTGCCATTATATGTCTGGTCTCTACATCTGTGAGTCTCTTTCTGTTTCATAGATAGGTTCATTTGAGTTGTATTTTAGATTCCACATATAAGTGATATCATATGGTATTTGTCTTTTTCTCTCTGACTTACTTCACTAACTATGATAATCTCTAGGTCCATACTGCTGCAAGTATCATTGTTTCATTTTTAATGGCTAAGTAGTATTCCTTTGTATGCATGTGTGAATACAGATGTATGTGTGTGTGTGTATGTATATATATATATATATACATACACACATACATACATATATTTGTTGTTGTTTAGTCACTCAGTTGTGTCTGGCTCTTTTGTGACCCCATGGACTATAGCCTTCAAGGCTCTTCTGTCCATGGGATTACCCAGGTGAGAATACTGGGGTGGGTTGCCATTCCCTACCCAAGAGATCTTCCTGACCCAGAGATCGAACTGGGAACTCCTGCATTGCAGGCAGATTCTTTACATCTGAGCCACCAGGGAAGCCCTCATCATATTGTTGAAGCATTTAAACTTCATTGCTCTTTTACTCTATCCTCCTAGGTTCTCTGTCTGGACCATGCAAAGAAGACACACAAAGGGTAGATGAACAGGAGAAAGAACTCCATCTACAACTAGCCTTCTGTTTACATTTCCTGAGGAACGAGGCAGGTGAGGTCCAGGCTAGACATTTACACTAGACTTCTGTTTGCACTTGGAGATGGAAATGACAGTTCAGTTCAGTTCAGTTGCTCAGTCGTATCCGACTCTGTGACCCCACAAATCACAGTATTCCAGGTTTCCCTGTCCATCACCAACTCCCAGAGTTTACCCAAACTCATGTCCATCTAGTTGGTGATGCCATCCAGTCATCTCATCCTCTGTTGTCCCCTTCTCCTCCTGCCCCCAATCCCTCCCTGCATCAGGGTCTTTTTCAGTGAGTCAATTCCTCACATGAGGTGGACAAAGTATTGGAGTTTCAGCTTCAGCATCAGTCCTTCCAATGAGCATCCAGGACTTATCTCCTTTAGGATGGACTGGTTGGATCTCCTTGCAGTCCAAGGGACTCTCAAGCTGGTGCTGCTGCTAGGTCATTTCAGTCGTGTCCGACTCTGTGCGACCCCATAGACAGCAGCCCACCAGGCTTCCCCATCCCTGGGATTCTCCTGGCAAGAACACTGGAGTGGGTTGCCATTTCTTTCTCCAATGCATGAAAGTGAAAAGTGAAAGTGAAGTCGCTCAGTCGTGTCCAACCCTCACCGACCCCATAGACTTCAGCCATCCAGGCTCCTCCGTCCATGGGATTTTCCAGGCAAGAGTACTGGAGTGGGATGCCATTGCCTTCTCCGGGGACTCTCAAGAGTCTTCTCCAACACCACAGTTCAAAAGCATCAGTTCTTCAGCGCTCAGGCAATGGCACCCCACTCCAGTACTCTTGCCTGGAAAATCCCATGGGCAGAGGAGCCTGGTAGGCTGCAGTCCATGGGGTTGCTGAGGGTCGGGCATGACTGAGCGACTTCACTTTCAGTCTTCACTTTTCTGCATTGGAGAAGGAAATGGCAACCCACACCAGTGTTCTTGCCTGGAGAATCCCAGGGACGGGGGATCCTGGTGGGCTGCCGTCTATAGCGTCGCACAGAGTTGAACATGACTGAAGCGACTTAGCAGCAGCAGTAGCACTTTCTGCCATAAGGGTGGGGTCATCTGATATCTGAGATTATTGATATTTCTCCAGGCAATTTTGATTCCAGCTTGTGCTTCCTCCAGCACAGCATTTCTCATGATGTACTCTGCATATAAGTTAAATAAGCAGGGTGACAATATACAGCCTTGACGTACTCCTTTTCCTGTTTGGAACCAGTCTGTTGTTCCATGTCCAGTTCTAACTGTTGCTTCCTGACCTGCATATAGGTTTCTCAAGAGGCAGGTCAGGTGGCTGGTATTCCCATCTTTTGAAGAATTTTCCACAATTTATTGTGATCCACACAGTCAAAGGCTTTGGCATAGTCAATAA
>NW_011494505.1:159549-159708 GCF_000754665.1 Bison bison bison
AGCTTGAACATCTGGAAGTTCATGGCTCACATATTGCTGAAGCCTGGCTTGAAGTATTTTGAGCATTACTTTACTAGCATGTGAGATGAGTGCAATTGTGTGGTAGTTTGAGCATCTTTTGGCATTCCCTTTCTTTGTGATTGGAATGAAAACTGACTT
>NW_011494505.1:160064-165576 GCF_000754665.1 Bison bison bison
TGCTGACATATTGAGTGCAACACTTGCACAGCATCATCTTTCAGGATTTGAAATAGCTCAACTGGAATTCCATCACCTCCACTAGCTTTGTTTGTAGTGATGCTTTCTAAGGCCCACTGGACCTCACATTCCAGGATGTCTGGCTCTAGGTCAGTGATCACACCATCGTGATTATCTGGGTCATGAAGATCTTTTTTGTACAGTTCTGTGTACTCTTGCCACCTCTTCTTAATATCTTCTGCTTCTGTAAGGTCCATACCATTTCTGTCCTTTATTGTGCCCATCTTTGCATGAAATGTTCCCTTGGTATCTCTAATTTTCTTGGATAGATCTCTAGACTTTCCCATTCTGTTGTTTTCCTCTATTTCTTTGCATTGATCGCTGAGAAAAGCTTTCTTATCTCTCCTTGCTGTTCTTTAGAACTCTACATTCAGATGCTTGTATCTTTCCTTTTCTCCTTTGCTTTTCACTTCCCTTCTTTTCACAGCTATTTGTAAGGCCTCCTCAGACAGCAGGAACAGGGTAAATAGCTGGACTTTGCTTGCTATGGACATGTTACTATAACAATCATGGCAGGGACAGAAAGGGGCTAAACTCTGTGTGTGTAAAAGAACAAGAGGTCACATATTTTCTATCTTTGGGGCACCACACATGTGCAGAAAGTCTCCTTGAGGGGGCAAAAAGGAGGGGTGCCACCTCATAATAGGTGATGTCCAGGCCCTACAGGCCTGTCTGCTGGAATCCATATAGAAAAAAAAAAGCTGCACACATCTGTCAGGGAGGGTCCTAGGGCAGGTCAGGTGTGGAAAAAAAAATCAGGTAATTGGCCAAGGTAAACAAAGACGGGAAGAACTGCCCTACATAGACGATTTAACAATCTCTTTATGGGGCTCCTCCTCCTTTGGGAGGACACCCACAGCTTTTCTTATGTGTGTGAACTCTGCCTGGCTTCTGTCTTAACTAAACAAACTGTTCCTCTGTGTCCTCCTTCATGACTGAGCTGTGTCTCCAGTTAATACCAGTAATACACTTTTACCATATTTTTAGTTTTTGCCTCCTGGAGAAATGTTTTTTTTTTTTTTTTTTAACTGGGGACTAGAGCCAGAAGAACCTTGTTTCTAGTTTCTAGCCCCTGATGGACTGGTGACTAGGGTTCCCGGTTTTCATCCAGGCTGTGGCTGTGGCTGCTAAGTCACTTCAGTCACGTCTGATTCTGTGTGACCCCATAGACGGCAGCCCAATTCTTGTGCAGAGAACTAAGCCAGTGCTCATGGTTGTCTCTCTCTCTCTCTCCGAGATCATTTGGGGCTGAAACCCAGGAATTCAAGGTAAACTGCAGGTCTCCACCAAAGTGCTGGCTGGAGTCTTCTGACTCTCCCTCTCCCAGGAGAACTTGCTCTCACTCTCTGCTTTGTTCTCTTTTCAAGACCTCCAGGCCTTGATCTAGGTCTGCTCAGTGAAGGAGCCCCAGTTATCTTTTTCTTGCCCCTCTCCCCATTTCTCTCATTCTGCCTAAACAACAACCCCCAGCCTGTCCCCCACCGAAGCAGAGCTTCCTCATCAACTTTGAGAGAACCACGCCTGGAGTCAAGGCTCAGCACCTACCACCACCACTAGCAAATCATTCCCATTTTGTTGTAGCTGTTGTTTAGTCACCAAGTCATGTCCGAGTCTTTGCGACCCCATGGACAGTAGCCCGCCAGGCTCCTCTGTCCATGGGATTTTCAGGCAAGGATACTGGAGTGGGTTTTCATTCCCTTCTCTGGGGCATCTTCCCCACGCAGGAATCAACCTGGGTCTCCTGTACTGCAGGCAGATTCTTTACTCTCTGAGCCCCCAGGGAAGCTAAACCCGGGAGGATTCCCTTTGTAGGCATGATGGGCCAAGAAAGGGAAAACTCAGGTTTGCTTTAACAATGTCTGGCCTTTATTTAAGTTGGAGGTTGGAAAGTGGCCTAAAACTTGGGTCTCTAGATTACAATGCTATCTTACAATTAGATCTTTGTTGCCCCCAAATGGGAAAATGGACTGAGGTTAACTCTCCTGACATTCTAAATGACCCCCTTCTAACTTCTCCCAAGCTTCGCCAATCCTGTTGTTGTTGTTTAGTCGCTCAGTCTTGTCTGACTCTTTGCGATCCCTTTGACTATGGCCTGCCAGGCTCCAGGTTTCCTTACTCCTTCAGATTCTGTAATTTTAGGACACTGTATTTGTAAAAAGAAAAATTGCTAACCATCATCTGCCAACATATGGTTGCCACAAATGTTCAATTTTTTTTTTTTTAAAGGCTGCATACTGAGGCACAATAAATGGATGTATGCTTCTGCTTGTACATGTACATTTGAGCAGTTAAAGGAGAGAGAGAAAGCTTTTCTTATGTCTGCGGGTCTTAATTGACCTCAACTCAAGACAATCCAGGGATTTCTCAGGGGTCTCAGTGGTAAAGAATCCACTTGCCAATGCAGGAGACACAGGAGACTCGGGTTTGATCCCTGGGTCGGGAAGATAACCTGGAAGAGATCATGGCAACCCACTCCAGCATTCTTGCCTGGAGAATCCCACAACAGGGGAGCTTGGTGGGCTGCAGTCCACAGGGTCTCAGAGTCAGACAGGAGTGAGTATATATACACACACCAAACAATCCATATTCCAAGTGGCACGTTTTGGGGGAGACCTAATCCTCTCCACCTCGCTTCTCTTTAAAAAGCCTTTCCAGTAACTTTGAAACATGTGAGAAGATTTCTTTGTGTTTGAAGAAACCAAAGCTCAGAGATGGAGACCTTGTCCCAAGTGTCCTTTTACCACCTGCCCCTCATCGCTCCACTGCTCCGTGGAATTGGACTCCCAGGGCCAAGGGCGGGTGGACCTTGCTGATGGCTTTGTGTCTTGTTTCCTCAGCAGATCACAGCTCCTCAACTCCATCTAGGATGCGGTGTCAGGAACTCCACCAGTTCGGTCAGAAGTTGGTCCGCAGGCGGCTCCTGGAGCCCACTAATGATTCTAAGAGTCCCACGGCTCCTCTGAACACCCTGAAGCTGGTGGCCTTCGGTGTGGCCAGCACTCTGGGGGCTGGCGTGTACATCCTGGTGGGAGAAGTGGCCATGTTCATCGCTGGACCAGCGATCATCATCTCCTTCTTGGTGGCCGCTGTGTCTTCTGTGTTGTCTGGGCTCTGCTATGCCGAGTTTGGGACACGGGTCTCGTGGACCGGTTCTGCGTATCTCGACAGCTACATCAGCATGGGAGAACTGTGGGCTTTCATCACTGCCTGGAACCTCATACTGTCCTATGTCATTGGTAAGGGGATGGGTGGGGGGTAACTGTGGGGCTGAAGTTCGGAAGACCAGGAGTGGGTGTTTGGGTCTTCGGTCGTGCACGAGAACTGTGTCATCCATTCTGTGAGGAGAGGAGGGAAATAATGTCAGGAAAAGTCCACAACTTCATTCTTCTCAGCTCTCCCCTGCTGTCCTTAAATGATGGATCAAGAACCCAGAGGCAAGGACACTGTAGGGAGTGGGTGAGAGGGAGGCATGGCCCACAGGCTTATCCCCTCACTATACTGAAGTCTCTGCTTAGCAGTTGCCTTCAAAGAGTTTCCATTAGCATTTGAACTAAAATTTTAATCCTCATCGCCCAGACAAATTGCTCCCACTTCCCTCGTTTCTTGCATAACTTTGATCTCCCACTGACATTAAATAGTTAACCTATTTTAGAATTATTTGGGTCTATTTCCCCCACCCCATGAAAAGAAGCTCTCTGAGAATTGGTATTTTGTATTTTTCCCCCAACATACATGACTTTGTGTATTTGTTGTTGTTTTTCCATCACTAAACTGTGTCCAACTCTTTGCAACCCCATGGGCTACAGCACACCAGGCTCCTCTGTCCTCCACTCTCTCCTGGAGTTTGCTCAAACTCGTGTTCACTGAGTTGGTGATGCTGTCCAACCATCTCATCCTCTCCCGCTCCCTTCTCTTTTTAACTTCCATCTTTCCAATGTTGGACACCTTCTGACCTGGGGGGCTTCTCTTCGGGAGTCATAACTTTCTGCCTTTTCATGCTGTCCATGGGGTCCTCCTGGCAAGAATACTGGAGTGGGTTGCCATTTCCTTCTCCAGTGGCCCATGCTTTGTCAGAACTCTTCACTGTGACCCGTCCGTCTTGAGTGGTCCTGCATGGCATGGCTCATAGTTTTATTGAGCTATGCTAGCCCTTCACCCCGACAAGGCTGTGATCCACAAAGGGGTCTTGGTGTGTAGGGGGGTCCAATTTATATTTGTCAATGAATGTTTCTTCTCATTCTGCTTCAGGCACAGGCAGCGTGGCCAGGGCCTGGAGCATCGCCTTCGACAGCCTGATTGGGAACCACATCTTTCAGGCCTTAGAGGGAACTTTCTCTCCATATATGCCCTACTATCTGGCCAAGTACCCAGACTTTGTCTCCCTGTCCCTGGTGCTGTTGCTCACAGGTGAGACAGGGATCCAAGTTAGGATGGGAAGACTGGGATGTGGGGCAGTGGGGGAACTAGGGTGGGAAAGGCATGAGGTGGTAGATCTGTGGGAACTAGAAATTAGGGTCTGTGATACGAAAGACAGGAAGTCAAGATGTAGAGCATTGTTTCCCACCCTTGGCATTACTGACCTTCCAGGCTGAAACAGCCTTTGGTGTTGGGGCGTGATGCAGGCACTGCAGGATTCTCTTAATCAACCACTGTCAGATGTGTAGCATCTTTGGACTTCATTTACTAAACACCTGTGATTCATATTTCCCAAGTTGTGACAATTGGGATGTCTCCAGACATTGCCAAATGTCCCTTGGGGACCCAAATCACCCCCAGCTGAGAATCATTTACTTAGAGTGACAAATTTCTTCTCTGTACTGAGACTTTTTTCAATTGGGAGGAAATTAACATAGAATAAAATTGGCCATTTTATTATTTTTCCTTAGCCTTATTGATATATAATTGACATACAACATTATGTAAGCTGAAGGTGAACATCATGATGCTTTGGTAGATGTGTGTATTATGTGACTGGAGTAGGAAATGGCAACCCACTCCAGTAATCTTGCCTGGAAAATTCCATGGACAGAGGAGCCTGGCAGGCCACAGTCCATGGGTCAAGGTGTCGGACACGACTGAGTGACTGAGCCCATATTATATGATAATGGCCACAGTAAGAAACTAACCATGTTAAAGTATGCAATTCAGTGGTACTTAGGGCATTCAAGACATATAACAATCACCTTCATCTAGCTTCAAACATTTTCATCATAGCAAAATGAAACCCAGTACCCAGTGAGCAAAGACAGACTATCCATCTTAATCTCACAGCCCCCTAACCTCTGGCAACTACTAGTCTGCTTTCTATGTCTATGGATTTGATTTGGCTATCTTGGAATGTCTCATATTCCATCTTTCCCACAGGAGTACTGGTTCTGGGAGCTCCTGAGTCAGTCCTGGTTGGAAAAATATCCACAGGCATCAACCTTTTGGTTCTCAGCTTCATCATCCT
>NW_011494505.1:166306-168063 GCF_000754665.1 Bison bison bison
AAGACCCCTTACCCCATGTAGACTAGAGAGCCAGAGCCCTGGTCTCTCCTCCTTCTCAACATCCCCACCCGTGTTCCCACCGTCCCTTCCAGACTGCAGAGCTCCTTGTTCCCCGTGCCTCAGGTGATCCAGGAAATGGCAGAGGACGGGCTCCTTTTCCTAGGACTTGCCCGGACCCATGCCCGCACGAAGACCCCCATCATGGCCACCGTGTCCTCTGGAATTCTCGCAGGTGAGCAACAGAACCCACTCCTCCTTTGATCCCATTCCTTATCTGGGTATGTCCAGTGGTTTCTCACTGCCGACCCCCACCTCGTTTGTGCCCTCATTCTAGGGATCATGGCATTGCTCTTTGAGTTCAGTAATCTGGTGGACCTCATGTCGATTGGACACCTGCTGGTTTACTCCTTGGTGGCGTTTTTTGTCCTTGTCCTCAGGTGAGATTCCACTGCACCCTGACTGGGGCACTTACGTTCCTAAAGACTCAATGGCAGTTCATCGTCTTCAATTTTTTTTTTTTTTTTTAATTGGAGGCTAATTACTTTACAATATTGGAGTGGTTTTTGCCATACATTTACATGAATCAGCTATGAGTTTACACTTATTCCCTATCCTGAACACCCCTCCCACCTCCCGCCCCATCCCATCCCTCTGGGTCATCCCAGTGCACCAACCCTGAGCACCCTATCTCATGCATCGAATCTGGACTGGTGATCTGTTTCACATATGATAATGTGTTTCAATGCTATTCTCTCAGATCATCTCACTGTCGTCTTCTCCCACAGAGTCCAAAGGACTCTGCTATACATCTGTGTCTCTTTTGCTGTCTCTCATATAGGGTTATTGTAACCATCTTTCTAAATTCCATATATATGTATTAGTATACTGTATTGGTGTTTTTCTTTCTGCCTTACTTCACTCTGTATAATAGGCTCCAGCTTCATCCACCTCATTAGAACTGATTCAAATGTATTCTTTTTAATGGCTGTGTAATATTCCATTTTGTATATGTACCACACAGCATTCTTATACATTTGTCTGCTGATGAACATCTAGGTTGCTTCCATGTCCTGGCTATTATAAACAGTGTTGTGATGAACATTGGGGTACACGTGTCTCTTTCAATTCTGGTTTCCTCAGTGTGTATGCCCAGCAGTGGGATTGCTGGGTCCTATGGCAGTTCAATTTCCAGGGTTTTAATGAATCTCCACACTATTCTCCATAGTAGCTGTACTAGTTTGCATTCCCCCCAACAGTGTAAGAGGGTTCCCTTTTCTCCACATCCTCTCCAGCATTTATTGTTTGTGGATTTTTGGATAGCAGCCATTCTGACTAGCGTGAGTTGGTAACTCATTGTGGTTTGATTTGCATTTCTCTGATAATGAGTGATGTTGAGCATCTTTTCATGTGTTTGTTAGCCATCTGTATGTCTTCTTTGGAGAAATGTCTATTTAGTTTTTTGACCCATTTTTTGATTGGGCCATTTATTTTTCTGGAATTGAGCTACAGGAGCCGCTTGTACATTTTTGAGATTAATCTTTGTCAGTTGCTTTGTTTGCTATTCTTTTCCCCAATTCTGAAAGCTGTCTTTTCACCTTGCTTATGGTTTCCTTTGTTGTGCAAAAACTTTTCAGTTTAATTTGGTTTCATTTGTTTATTTTTCCTTTTATTTCCATTACTTTGGGAGGTGGGTCATAGAGGATCCTGCTGTGATTTATGTCGGAGAGTGTTTTGCCTATGTTTTCCTCTAGGAGTTT
>NW_011494505.1:171828-172416 GCF_000754665.1 Bison bison bison
ACTGCTGTTAATATTCCTATAATATCTCGAATTCAGGTACCAGCCAGACTGCAATTTAAGCAAGAATGAGAAAATTGAAGACAAAATTCAGATGATGCCTCTAGTCAAGAAAAATCCTTTGGACTCTGAACCTGAAGCAGGAAGCTCAAAGACTCTAAAGAATCTGTGGTTGCCTGTCAGCACCACCCCCACACAGAAATCTGCCCAGATTGTCTATGGATGTGCCTTCCTGCTTGGTGAGCACTGGGAAGTCTTTTTGGTCATATTTTGAACTTGACAGGACGGAGTGAGTGTGTGTATTTTGTCAGTGGAGGAGTCTAGAAGATATGATGGCCTTTCCTGATATTGGTGGTTTCAGGGAGGGATGTTACCCGAGATCCTGACGTCTTTGTTTTCTGGGTCCAGCCTGTTCTTCTTCTCCTTGATCCTTGCAGTTCTTCTGCTGACCATCCTGAGCCTGATCCTGGCCCAGTGGCCCAGCCAGGTGTTCTCTGGAGACCCCGTGCTTACAACAGTGGCTGTGCTGCTGCTACTGCTCACCACTGGGGTCACGGTCATCATCCGGAGGCAGCCCCAGGACCCCTCTCC
>NW_011494506.1:0-548 GCF_000754665.1 Bison bison bison
AATTCAGCATATAACGTATTTGTGTTCCTATACAATATGCACAAATTGGAGGTTTTTCTTTTCTCTGTTTTTAAATGTTGTTCCCTTTAATTAAAGATGTGTTTAGCTTCAGAGTCCAAGTATACTAATGGCAGAGCTCCCACATGTGCTGCAGATTATCAAGTCGAAAAATAAGAAATTTCATATTACATAGCACAGACTAAAATTCTTGAATCATTTCTTGTCATTCGGAACAAGATAACATGATATTGGAATATGGTTTTTCTTTTGTGAAAATGGAAATTTTTCCACAGTGAAGTCTGTGAGATTATCAGATACAGAAAAAAATCTTAAGAGGTATTCACTTCTTCATTTGTTTTATTTGTTTTAGTCTTTCTTTGTAATATTGAACTTTATTTACCTGGATTGGCTTCACTTATTTAAGAATGTGGGAGAAGTGAAATCCCAGTAAATTGCTTTCTTGCACACTTGCACTGTAATTGTTCAAATATCAATTTAGCATCTGCTCTTTGGAAGGCTTCTGGGTGGTTTTGGGGATGCTAAGAAAA
>NW_011494506.1:2671-3109 GCF_000754665.1 Bison bison bison
TCAGGTTGAGCATCTACTTCACTGCTTTATAGCAAGTGTAGGGGAGGGGAAATGTCTAGTCTGAAGGTGCAGCCACCAGTCAGCAAATGGAGAATGGTGCCCAGTGTTTTAAGGAGCCAAGGTAAGGACCTTGAATGATGATCCCAGTGAACTCGGGATGGAAAAAACCCTACTGAGCTCTCAGCACTGGGTATCCCCTTGGAGGGAGGTGGACTGAGGCATCCTTTCACTTGCTTCTGGATCATGTGGAGGTCTAAAGTGTCTGTATCAGAGTAGCAGAGAGAAGGGTGCACAGGGTCTGCCAGGACTTGACATGGTAATACTAAAGATGAGCTGAGAGGACCCCACTGCTGGGACCTGCTGTCACCTCAGTAAATCCAAAGCAGGGCTGAGAGGATGCAGAGGAAATGTCTAAGGCCTCTGTTCTTCCTCTGTGGG
>NW_011494506.1:3209-7151 GCF_000754665.1 Bison bison bison
AATATGCATTCCCCAGGAAGCCTTTAATCGAGGGACAGAAGCTGATATGGGAACCTCCATGAAGGAGGACTGAGGGACAATCTTCCCTGAATATAGTGGTCACCCAAAGACTAAGAAGAGGAATCTTAGCTCAGTAGAAGGAGCAGTCCCAGGCTGTGGTAGATGTAGTGAGGATGCTAAGCAAGAGGAATCAGAAGGACTCAAGTTGCATCCCCACTGTCTATTCTCAGAGGCCCTGATGGACTAGGATCACATGAGGATTATCCTGACTTCCAACTTGGAATTCTCAGGAGACTAGGACCTTGATGTAAGACAAGAAGCTTCGTAAAACAGAGTCAAGTTACAGGATTCGTCATGTGTCAATGTGAAGATGTGAAAGTGGACTCACAGTAGCATATACTCTAAAAGGAGGCCCTGGAAAATCACTGATGCTGTGGTCCCCAGGAAGCTCTGGGCACAGATGTCAGGTTGATTTCAGTCTAGAAAGTCTTAGCGAGGTGAGACCTCTGTCTAATACAATCAGCTGCAGTTTCGCAGAGGGAGAGACCTGAATCCAAGGAGGACTTGACATGCGATGCTGAGTGTTAGCGGGGACCCCTGCAGAGGGAGCCAAACAGAATTCTGTAAATTCTTAGCCCACAGGAGCTCCTTCTGAGTGGTCCGCTCATTCAACCTGTGTGATCTTAGGGAGGGCTGAGTCTCCTCTAGCCAGGTCAGAAGCCAGATCTGCAGATGGGGGTGTCTTGACCATAACCGGACTTAAGGTGAGGACCATCAGTGCTAGTGAGAGGATCTCTCACCCAACGAAGGAGGCTCACAGAGTGGCAACCCACCTGACAAGCAGAGATGCTCAGAGCAGAGCTGGCCTCCCACCACTAGGCACTTGGGAAGGCAAGGGCTTTGTTTGGGAGCTGGAAGACTCGGGTTCATAGGAGGCGGCATCCTGGGCTTTGATACAGTGCACAAGGAAGACCCAAGGATGGATGAATATTGAGCTACTGGGGTTCCCGTAGCACGCTGTCCCTGCTGTTATCCCTGAGGGACCCCACGTAAGACCTTACGCAGCCCCCCTCCACTTCCGCTTTGAAAGTCAGCGGATTAACCAGTAGCCGCGGTGACTGTTTGGCAGAGACTAAGTGTCCAGGACTCGTCCAGAACCAAGGTGAGGACCTGAATGGAGCTGAAGGGACTTTCCCAACCCTCCTAGTAATAAAAGTGACCCATCCACATCCCACCCCTGTGATACGGCTCCTATGAGTCTCTCGGAGCTATCGGCTGAATATGGTCTAGAGTGTCTCAGGCTACGGTGTTGGTCTGTGGGGGTAGGCCCGGATTCTACCCCTGGAGGAGCTCTAGGACCTAGATGAGGGCCCTGAGGGCTGATGAGCAGACTTCGACACCGCCAAGGGGGCCACACTGAGCGGCCCCCCTATACTGGGCTCTAGGATGCCCCGGGTAGAGCTGGCCAATTGTGGTGCCCCCTGGTGTCCACTGGAGGTGGTTTGGGGGAAGTGAGAGCCTTGCTATAATGGAATAAACCCAGTTCAACAAAGGGACCTAGTCCCCAACAATATTAATGGCTCTGAAACTGCGTCAGGATGGGGGTTCTTCCCATAAGAAATGGAGTCACAGAAAGCGCCAGTCCTATTTTGAGGACTGGGAGAATCGGGCGTTTTGACATGACATTTCCCAGATCATCTCAGGGAAGTGAGAGACCAGGTCAAAGTGGGGAGCGTCAGGTTGGGAAGGGAGAGTTTCAGGTTCCCTTGTGGGATGGTGAGAACCTCTGGGGCTGTGGGGATGTTCCACACCACATCATTCAGACCACATCCTCCCTGTCATCATCCCCTTGAGACCTCAGGAATACATGGCGGTTCCCACTGCGGGCTAAAGGGGGAAAGCAACACCCCTCAGACCACTCCGCCCTGGTCCGAGGGGGTGTGGTCAGAGAAATTTTTCTCTGGTCAGAGAAATTTTACACCCTGTCATAAGTCAAATGTAGACCTTGGTTGCTTCTGTGTACTGGCTATTGTAAAGAGTGCTGCAACGAACATTGGAGTACAAGTGTTTTTTAAGTTACTGTTTCCTCAGGGAATATGCCCAGTAATGGGATTGTTGGCTGATGTGGTAATTCTAGTCCTAATTTTTTATGCAGAGTGAATTAAGTCAGAAAGAGGAAAGCCAATATTGTATATTAACACATATACATGGATTTCAGAAAGATGGTACTGATGAACCTATTTGCAGGGCAGCAGTGGAGATGCAGACATAGAGAACACACTCGTGGACACAGTGGGGGAAAGAGAGGGAGGGACAGACTGAGAGAGTAACATTGAAAACATACACATTACCATATATGAAATAGATAACTGGTGGAAATTAGTCGTATGACACAGAGAGCTCAAACCCAGTGCTCTGTAATAGCTTAGAGGAGTGGGATGGGGTGGGAGGTGCGAGGGAGTTTCAAGAGGGAGGGGACATAAGCTATACCTATGGTTCATTCTTATTGATGTGCGGCTGAAACAAACACAATACTGTAAAGTGATCATCCTCCAATCAATAGTAAATACATTTAATTTTAAAAAGACATAGAGAAGAAAAGAGAAGCAAAAAAATACTATAGGCCTTGAATTGGGATCTGTGTGGGACCACAGGGACATCAACCTGCCTGTAACAGCACCTGTTCTTAGAAGACTGTGTTTGGTAAGATAAGGTCATCTTAACTTCCTCCTGTTGGGACACAGAGTGATTGGCTTTTACTATCACCCAGGCATCAATTCAGGAGAAAGTGGAGCTTCTCTGCCAGGAGCCTAGTTGAGGAACCTGAGTGAGTACTCAATGCATTTATCCCAACCCTTGGATTTCAGCCCAGGAAATCTCAGGGAAGGACTGTCAGGTTGAGCATCTACTTCACTGCTTTATAGCAAGTGTAGGGGAGGGGAAATGTCTAGTCTGAAGGTGCAGCCACCAGTCAGCAAATGGAGAATGGTGCCCAGTGTTTTAAGGAGCCAAGGTAAGGACCTTGAATGATGATCCCAGTGAACTCGGGATGGAAAAAACCCTACTGAGCTCTCAGCACTGGGTATCCCCTTGGAGGGAGGTGGACTGAGGCATCCTTTCACTTGCTTCTGGATCATGTGGAGGTCTAAAGTGTCTGTATCAGAGTAGCAGAGAGAAGGGTGCCCAGGCTCCACCAGGACTTGACATGGTAATACTAAAGATGAGCTGAGAGGACCCCACTGCTGGGACCTGCTGTCACCACAGTAAATCCAAAGCAGGGCTGAGAGGATGCAGAGGAAATGTCTAAGGCCTCTGTTCTTCCTCTGTGGGATTATGTGGGGACAGGCTGAGCAGGAAAACAGGAGGCTTGTGGGTTCCTAGGGCAGTGTCCTCAAGGACACCTGCAGAGGTGGCCTTTGATTAGGCCAAGGTAGAATCTCCCTGTTTTAAGGTGCTCATGTCACCTCATTCTCCATCCTCCAGGTGCCCCAATCTCCTGTCTACTGGCCCAGAATCCTGCCTGTAGTCCCTGACCACAGCCATCATGCCCCGTGGGCAGAAGAGTAAGGTCCGTGCTTGTGAGAAACATCACCAGGCCCGGTCTGAGATCCAGGTTCTTCATGATCAGGCCACCACATCTCGGGGAGAAGAGACCACCTCCTCCTCCCTTCCTGATTCGGAGAGTGCTCCCTCAAGCTTGTCTGCTGCTGGCACCCCCAAGGGGCCTCAGGGAGCCCAAGGCACCACCAGTGCTGCTGCAGATGCTATACCCAAAAGATCTGGTGGTGGTGGCACAGCACGCTCGAGATCTGGTGTAGGTGCCAGGGGCCAAGTTCAGGAAGGTGAAAATTCCTCCCAGGCCTCTGCTGCTGCTGCGAGCTCTCACAGAGATCTTCTGACCAAGAAGGCACAGATGTTGGTGCAGCACATGCTGTATAAGTA
>NW_011494506.1:8211-10897 GCF_000754665.1 Bison bison bison
AGGGAAGCTGTCATTCTGTGGAAGAGGCTGAGAGACTCTCTACTTCAAGAAGAACAAAAAAGAAGCAGGGTAAAGAGCGGGTGGAGAGAATGTATTAATTTGGTTTCATTGCTAAGCAGAATTTTGGCTGATTGGGAGGTTGGGTCATTTTTTTTTTTTTTTCTTTTGGTTAGAACACTGCATAGTTTCTGACATCTGATAGATGCAAAAAAAGAAAAGAAACCCAGCTGATGTAACATCTGAGGTCAAGATCATCGTAATAACTGTGATTGCCCCTAATTTCTCAATAGAGACAGGTGCTGTGACAGATGCTTTCC
Source organism: Bison bison bison (assembly GCF_000754665.1). Lineage (NCBI taxonomy): Eukaryota > Metazoa > Chordata > Mammalia > Artiodactyla > Bovidae > Bison > Bison bison. The sequence goes on from NW_011494506.1 coordinate 8,529, forward strand.
ATAAATACCTGACAAGGCAGGGTTTATCAAACTCACTTCACAGTGGAGAGCCCAAGGCTCATAGAGTTAGAGTTTGGTTTTGTGCCAAAATACTTAAGGCTGGTAAATGACAGAGCTAGGACTAGACTACTCTAGCTCTAAACTACTGTAGCGTACATACTGTTCTTCTCCCCCCACCCTGAGACATACCCTTGTCTTGTCTTTTAAACAAGTACTTTTAACATTTGATATTTCATTTCCCTTGTGGCTCAGCTGGTAAAGAATCCTCCTGCAATGTGGGAGACCTGGGTTCGATCCCTGGGTTGGGAAGATCCCCTGGAGAAGGGAAAAGCTACCCACTCCAGTATTCTGGCCTGGAGAATTCCATGGACTCCATGGACTGTACAGTCCATGGGGTCACAGAGTCGGACGTGACTTTCACTTTCACATGGTAATTCTCTCTTTTGGACTTCCCTGATGGCCCAGGGAAGTCCAGATGGTAAAAGCCTCTGCCAGCAATGCAGGAGACCCTATTTAGATCCCTGGATTGGGAAGATCCCCTGGAGAAGGAAATGGCAACCCACTCCAGTACTCTTGCCTGGAAAATCTCATGGACAGAGGAGCCTGATAGGCTATAGCCCATGGGGTCACAAAGAGTCGGACACGACTGAGCAACTTCACTTTCACTTCTCACTTGTCCTTTTTCTTATTTATTTATTTGGCTGTGCTAGATCTTAGTTGCAGCACATGGGGTCTACTTCCCTGACCAGGGATCGAACCTGGGCCCCCTGCATTGGGAGCCTGAGGTATTAGCCACTGGACCACCAGGAAAGTCCCCACCCTGTAACTTTTATTTCAGTGTTTTTCTCAGTACTTCGAAATTTGTCCTAGGTGATAAAAAAGAATGTCCTTGTGCTCAAGCTACTGCATCAGAATGTGTAGCCAGAGCAGTAAGAATACCAAATATATTTAACCAGAAATGCATATCCCTTATTCAGTACTCATAGATAAATGAAAGAGACGATATTCAGTGACAGTATTAGCATGTGCATTGGCCATGTTAGATAAGCTCTGAAGACCAAGGGCTCTCCATATCATGCTTACAGTCTCTTGTCTGTAGAAAGTAAATCTACCAGAACAGAAATGACATGAGAATCTTCCCCTGGCTGATGAGATAGATTTATGTACTTTTTTCCTCTGATGGATGACCACCTATCCTGGAACTCCTGCCTTGGGCTGTAGCTTCTCCATCTCCTATCACTCCTGAGACAGGGACCCATTCATTCTCCATAGCATTGCAGAGCAAACACAGTTCAAGAGTTTGCAGAGATGTGGAATTTCCCCAGAAGCCTTTAATCCAAGACACAGAAAGCAAGATGAGGGCCCCATGTAGGAGGATTGAAGAGAGCAACACCCCAGAATATGGAGGTTGGTCACTGGAACAGCACTCCCAACTGCTCTCAGTCACAGGGGATCTCAGAACTGTTGGGCTAAGCATGGCCTCACTTATTCTTCAGGCTTCTCAGAGACCTAAGAAACTTGGTCTTGGTGCAGAGTTCTGAGGTTGGTAGAGGAGAGAGGATCAGTCTCTCAGAAATGACAGTGATTAACCTGAATGAGGGTGATGGAAAGATGCAGCCCCATAGTAGGAACCTGTAAAGATATACTTGTCCTTATTGGCAAGTATACGAAGTCCAGAACAATCCGGGCTGCTGTAGTTAACACTTTCAACTCAGGTCCCGGGAAGGTAGGGATTTTGGGAATCAGCAGAGCCCTCAGCCTCAGATCAGCAGAGAATAGAGCCCCAGGAAGGGTGCAGAGTCAAAGTGAAGACCCAGGGTGTGGATATGGAAGCCCCGCAACTCACAGCCAACAGGACTATACTTAGCTCATCTTCTCCAGTTAGCCCTGGGAGGCATAGGTAAGTGCTGGCCAGCTCAAGGGCCCCGTGACTTCTGCCTGGTTGGTGTCAAGGAGATGAGGACCTTGGTTTATAGGTGGGCTGTTCATCAGAGAGTGGAAATCCCAGGTATGACAGTGGCACACTCTTGTCTGAGGAGTGCGGCAGGCAACTAGCCCATTACAATAAATTCTTAGAAAGTCCTGCAAATGTAATGGGCCCTGGGAGGGAACAGGCAGGGCTTTCAGACTAAGTTTATCCCTTATTTTCTGAAGGTGAATGGCTTCAGGGCCTTAAAGTCCTTGGGCTAATGGGGAGGCCTCATTTAGCTGATGTAGGGTACCCAGTTCCTAATAGTGTTCAATTGATGGCACTGACTGACAATGAAGGATCCCTCTCAGAAAGAAGGGGGCCACGGAGGGCACTGTCCCTGTTAGGTCTTAGACTGTGCCACTTAGGCCTGGTGACATGGTGAGTCCTACTCACTTCC
>NW_011494506.1:13546-14370 GCF_000754665.1 Bison bison bison
GAGGCCTTGAGAGCTGAGAGAGAGTGCTACTGCCATGGGCAGGGCAACGTTCCAGATCTAAGTCCTCCAGCTCCTCCCACATAGTGACATCCAGGGCAGATCCTTCATCTTGAGGTTGAAAAGAGAAGTTAAGTATTCCAAGTAATTGAGTGCCAAGATGGAGCTTAAGGGAATACATTTTATGTCTTTTTTTGTTCTTGCTTGACCTCAGTAACTGGGATATGTATCTTTTTCTGCTTAGGGCTTTCTTTTTCATAGTATTGAAATATTCTTCCTTGTAATTGAAGGTTTCTTTGACTCCCGTATCTGTGTTTATGAACAAAGTATATCCCATTTATTACTGTTTTTCAGTATAAGTATAAAGCTTTTGGTATTTTCTATAATGAATCAGATAATGAATCAGAAATCCTTGAATCTCTGTGATTCAGAGAAAGATAACATGTCAAAAGTATTGGGAGTTTCTTGCCGATGTGAATGAAGACTAAGTGAAATTGTTGTTATCAGGAAATAAAGAAAAGGGTCTTGACTGTGTGGCATCTGCAGTACAGTGGAACAGGAATTCCCAGCCCCTGTTTCCCCTCAGCAGCCCAGATTTTAAAATTGTATAAGTAACAAAATACCTTTATAGAAGGTCTAGAACCCAATTAAGAAATTGCAGTACCACAGGTAAGCATAAAACTTAGATCAGCTGCACTTGCAATGCATAAGCCCAGTGATTTGACTCTATTGGCATCACCCCCTGTCTCGGGCTGGTACAGCTTGGTACCAAAAGAGATTGCGACCTTTCCTGGTAGGGCAAAGTGACAGTGGGGTGAATGTTTTGA
>NW_011494506.1:14470-15237 GCF_000754665.1 Bison bison bison
AGAAAACTGAATATTTGCATGAAAAGTATCAAACTGGAGTCGTATCTTACATCATACTCAAAAAATGCAGAATGGATTTAAGACTTAAAAATGAGATCAGAAACCTTAAAACAGTTAGAAGAACACATAGGGGAGAACTCTTTGTCGTTTGTCTTGGCAATGTTCTGGGGATTTTAGTTTTTTTGTTGTTGTTGTTCTTTGTAATTTGACAACAGAAACACAGGCAAGAAAAACAAAAATAAATGGCACTACATCAAATTAAAAAGATGCTGTATAGCAATGGAAACAATCAACTAAATGAAAAGGTGGAATAGGAGAAAAAGTTTGCAAGCCATATGTCTGATAACTTAATATAAAAGGAACTCAGACAACTCAATAACAGACTAATTAATTGAAAATAACTAAAAAAGGAGCAAAGAACATAAATATTTTCCAAAGAAGACATACAAATGCCCAACAGCTATATGAAAAGGAGCTCAGCATCACTAACCACCTGAAAGATGATAATCCACACCACAGTAAGAGATCACCTCATACCTGTTGGGAGAGCTATTATCAAAAACCAAGTGATAACACGTTTTGGCAAGGGTGTTGAGAAAAGGGAACCTTTGCACACAGTTGCTGGGAATATAAATTGTCACAGCCACTATGGAAAAGAAGTGTGGAGGTTCCTCAGAAAATCACAACTGTAACTATCCTACGACTCAGCATTGCCAATTCCTTGTATGTAGTCGACCCTTGAACAACACAAATTTCAACTGTGCAGG
>NW_011494507.1:0-338 GCF_000754665.1 Bison bison bison
AGCCCAAGTACACATAATTAGAAATATGAACAAGACACTAACAGTTAGTATATTACAGAATTAAAACAGTATAATCTGGAACTCAAATATTTTCAGAATATTGATGAAATGGCTAGTAGGGTAGAAAAACATATTATTTAACATACCCCACAGTAACTAAATAACTAAACATCACAAATACCGTGGATGAACTTTTGAAATTGGTCAGAGTTTTCTCTCAAAAGCCATTATCATTTAGAAACAAAAAAATCTGCTTTTCCAGATTTTCTTTCTCTCTTCCTACTTGCTTTTCTCTCTCACTCATACTCCCTCTTGCTCTCCCTTTTCTTCTCTCCTTT
>NW_011494507.1:4125-4524 GCF_000754665.1 Bison bison bison
TGTTCAGTCGCTCAGTTGTGTCCAACTATTTACTACCCATTGGCCTGCAGCATGCCAGGCTCCTCTGTCCTACACTCTCTCCCTGAGTTTTGATCAAATTAATGTCCATTAGTTGGTGATGCTATGTAATCATATCTCCCTCTGTCGCCCCCTTCTCCTCCTGCCTTCAATTTTTGCATCAGGGTCCTTTCCAATGAGTCAGCTATTCGCATCTGGTGGCCAAAGTATTGCAGCATCAGCATCCGTCCTTCCAGTGACTAGCCCAGGTGGCGCTAGTGGTAAAGAACCCATCTGCCAATGCAGGAGACTCAGGTTCAATCCCTTGCTCTAGAAGATCCCCTGGAGTAGGAAATAGCAACCCGCTCCAGTATTCTTGCCTGGAAAATTCCATGAAGAGGG
>NW_011494507.1:4624-5087 GCF_000754665.1 Bison bison bison
ATATTACATGCCATATGTTGTTGGCCCAACAATAATTGGGCTTCTCTGGTGACTCAGACATTAAAGAATGTGCCTGCAATGCAGGAGACACGGGTTCAATCCCTTGGTCAGGAAGATCCCATGGAGAAGGGAATGGCTAACCACTCCAGTATTCTTGCCTGGAGAATCCCATGGACAGAGGAGCCTAGCAGGCTACAGTCACGGGGTTGCCAAGAGTCAGACGTGACTGAACAACTACTGCTTTGACAACAATAAATTATGTGATATTGATTTAGACAGTTGCTTTTTAAATACAGGAAGAAAGGAGTGAAATATGTATCCATAAAGAATTTTTCTTCATATAATTAACTTTACCTGTGCTCTTTGCTTTTTCACATGGATTCAGATTAACCTTTGAATTCACTTATTGTAGCATGAAGAACTTCCTTTAGTTTTTCTTGTAAGCCAGTTCTACCAACACATT
>NW_011494507.1:5187-5640 GCF_000754665.1 Bison bison bison
CACGACTGAGTGACTGAACACACACACACATACATGGTAATTTGTGTATCTTAGAATCTAAAGTGTGTCCTCAGTAGACCACATACACATGGATGTTTTTTTAACTGTTCTCTCAGTGTCTGCCTTCTGGTTGGATTGTTTTATCCATTTACATTTAATGTTGATACAGACTTACATCTACCAATGTATATTTATGTCTCATGTCATTTTGTTCTATGATCCTCATTGTACTGCTTTCTTTTCCATCCAATGTATATTTTCTAATGTAGCATTTTAAACCCTTTACTGATTTTCCACTACTTTTAAGTTATTTCCTTAGCTGTATGCCACCATAAACATCTTACTTTATCACAATCAGCTTGAAATTTACACAAATGCTAATGAGATACAGAAACATTACTCCTATATCGCTCTATTCAGGTTTCCCTCTTTTCCTCATATTGTCACATATAT
>NW_011494507.1:9490-10470 GCF_000754665.1 Bison bison bison
AGTCAATAAAGCAGAAATAGATGTTTTTCTGAAACTCTCTTGCTTTTTCCATGATCCAGCACATGTTGGCAATTTGATCTCTGGTTCCTTTGCCTTTTCTAAAACCAGCTTGTACATCTGGAAGTTCGCAGTTCACGTATTGCTGAAACCTGGTTTAGAGACTTTTGAGCATTACTTTACTAGCGTGTGAGATCTGTGCAATTGTGCGGTAGTTTGAGCATTCTTTGGCATTCCCTTTCTTTGGGATTGGAATGAAAACTGACCTTTTCCAGTCCTGTGGCCACTGCTGAGATTTCCAAATTTGCTTACATATTGAGAGCAACACTTTTACAGCATCATGTTTAGGATTTGAAATAGCTCAACTGGAATTCCATCAACTCCGCTGGCTTTGTTCATAGTGATACTTTCTAAAGCCCACTTGATTTCACATTCCAGGATGTCTGGCTGTAGGTAAGTGATCACACCATCGTGATTATCTAGGTCGTGAAGCATAGTCAATTAATTTTTTCCCAGAATTCCTTTGCTTTTTCTATGATCCAATGGATGTTGGCAGTTGGATCTCTGATTCCTCTGCCTTTTCTGAATCCATGTTGTACATCTGGTACTTGTCTGTTCACATATCGTTGAATCCTAACATGATGGATTTTGAGAATGACCTGGCTAGCATCTGAAATGGGTGCAGTTGTGCAGTAGTTTGAACATTCCTTAGCATGACCCTTCTTTGGGATTGGAAAGAAAACTGACCTTTCCAGTCCTGTGGCCACTGCGGAGTTTTCCAAATTTGCTGGCATATTCAGTGCAGCACTTTAACAGCATCAGCTTTTAGCATTTGAAATAGCCAGGATTCCATCAACTCCACCAGCTTTGTTCACAGTAACGTTTCCCAAGGCCAACTTGACTTCACACTCTAGTATGTTTCACATTGGCACAACCAAATTCATCAAAAATTGTGAACTTGTGTTTCAGAGGCTACAACAATT
>NW_011494507.1:14259-14659 GCF_000754665.1 Bison bison bison
ACAGAGAGAGGTCTGGGTGGCTGGAATATCAAGTGGGGCATGGAGCAGATGGAGGGTGTCTGGTGAAGATCGGGCATTTGGGGGCAGACAAGACCTGCTGTGCCTAGTCCAGGAGGCTGGACAGTATCCTAAGAGCAGCAGGCAGCCTGTGCAGAGTTTTGAGCAGGGGTGTCATGTCCAGATTGCACTGAAGAAAGCTTCCCTTCCTCAGGCAGCAGGACAGACCATGTGTTGGAAAGTATCAGGATTGCTGGTGCTTGTCAAGGAGAGAGACGAGGGTGACTTGGCCTAAGGAACTCACTGTGCTGATGGAGAGAAGGAACAGGATCTTACTTAGACTTAGGAGGCAGAGAGGTGAGGCTTGATGATTGAGAGTGTGGTGAGAGAGAGGCAGCAGGCA
>NW_011494508.1:0-2571 GCF_000754665.1 Bison bison bison
GAGGTATAGAACAGTCTTATGGACTCTGTGGGAGAGGGAGAGGGTGGGGAGATTTGGGAGAATGACATTGAAACACATAAAATATCATGTAAGAAACGAGTTGCCAGTCCAGGTTCGATGCACGATACTGGATGCTTGGGGCTAGTGCACTGGGACGACCCAGAGGGATGGTAGTGGGGAGGGGGGAGGGAGGAGGGAGGAGGGTCTAGGATGGGGAACACATGTATACCTGTGGCGGATTCATTTTGATATTTGGCAAAACTAATACAATTATATAAAGTTTAAAAATAAAATAAAATGAAAAAAAAAAACAAAAACAAACAAAAAAATAAATAAAATGCTTCTCCCAGCACCCCAGACTTAACAGGGACCCCTTCCTGGCTCAAGAAGCGCAAAAATAAATAAATAAATAAATAAAATATCTGTACTTTGGGAAAGCTTGCAAGAATGATCCCAACTTACGTTTATCCAGTTGGAAAACTGAGGTTAGCACTAGTGAAGTTTTTGCAAACTGCAAAGTGTAGCTTTGATCAGCATTTTGGGGGCTATTGGTGACTATCAAAATTCCCAGGCCTAGGCTTCCCCTTTCAGCATCTTGGCTTCTGCCTGAGAAACTTTGGCTGTCTGCCCGGACATCAAGCATCCAACCTTTGACAAGGCACAAAAAGCTGTTTTTGCCTAAGTGCTCTGCAGTGGTGAAAAATCAAGAGAGAGATCATGGAGAAGTTACTCGATAGACAACAAAATTTACATAACTGAAACTGATTAGAAGAACTTTTTTGTTGTGAGAACTAAAGAAAATGCTGTGTCAGGACCGAGTAATAGAAAAACTAATACTAGTCTCAGCAAGTGACTGAGAGCAGCCTTCATCTGTCAACCGTCTGTCTTCCTTTCTGGACACAGATGATTTAGCAAGCATAGAATGGTTCCTTCCTAGGACATGAAGATGTTTAGAGACTTAAAAACTTTAAAATTATTTGGGTATCTAGGAGAAAAAAATACAAAAACCTGCAAAAGACAAAAGCAACAAACACATGTTTATACTTACCACAAGCTCTATTGAAGTTGCTTCACTCCAAGTGACTGAATGAAAAAAAAAAAAAAGCTGTATTGAGAGATGAAAATGTATTTGGGAAGAGTGAGAGAATGCTTTTAAACACCTGGAGTCATCTAGACCCGAGTTCCAGTCTTTTTAACTCTATGACCATGGCAATGTTTTTTAACTTCACTGAACCTATTTCCCTTTGACTAAAATGGGGTAAGGACTAAATGAGGCAGCATACCTAGAGTACTTAGTACTACGCCTGGTGCTTAGAAAGTCTACAGTTTGTGTGTTGATATTATTGATGCCAAGAAATGGTTTATTATTTTCAGGTTCAAGAGCTAATAATCAGTCAAACTGTTACTGTTATGGATGACTTAAACTATTTTTTTTAATTGAAAGAATTTACTGTTAAAATTATTTATTTTTAAAAATAAAAAATTGAAAACTGAAGTGTTTAATTTTTCTATCTTAAAAGTCAAAACAACTGAATTTAAATTAGGTCAAGTTAAAGGACTATCATTAGACTATTATTTTTGAATTTTTCATAATGTCAAAATTAACTAGAATTCCTTTTCTTTTTTAGTTTGCACATTTAAAATTCTGGCATTCCTTTTTGGTTCATCTAGGCGCTTCATGTTGACAAATGATGAGCTACTATAAAGCAGAAGTTAGTTACATAGGATAACTTAAAACTTATTTAGGGGAAATTTAGTAAATGTTTATTTTAATAAACCATGTTTTGTTTGTTTTTAAAGAAGGATGCTTCATTCTTTGCTAGTTTCAGAACAAACAGCTTTATAGTGGAAAGCAATTCCTCTTTTTACACCTCAGGTTAAATATTTGTCTATTTTTCAGTCAAACTGAAAACATAACAAAACAATGACCCAGCTTGTTTCTAACTACACAGAAATGAATACACCGTTAACAATGTTTCCTCTTCGTTGAACATTGGCTGTGCACCTACTGTATCCTCTAGACATTGTGGAGAATACAGCTATGACCCAGATATCCAAGCTGCCTTAAGAACATGAAGATTGAAACATACTATCATTAGTTATGGGCATAGCTCCTGTTCTTCCAAAAACAAAACAAACCAAAAGACACAAGTAAGAATTTGTTAGAAATAAGAACACAAACCACTGAATCACCAGAAAATTATTAAAGTGCTTTGAACTCAACCTTTATACCCTCTATCACTTGAGTTATATTTTATCAAACTACTGTTAATTCATGTATTTTGGTACCTCAGTGACTGTAATCCAAATATGGTATTTTTGTATTGATAGTTCCATGTGTTCTAGTACATTATCACAGCACTGGAAAATACATGGAAGAGAGTCAATAACTGGTATTAAGTTTTTTGGTTTGGGAGATGTTTTGCTGTTGTTTTGTTTTTTAGTATTTACTACACACTGGGCAGTGTTGCGGAGAAGGCAATGGCACCCCACTCCAGTACCTGTGCCTGGAAAATCCCACTGACAGAGGAGCCTGGTAGGCTGCAGTCCATGGGGTTGCTAAGAGTCGTA
>NW_011494508.1:4264-4425 GCF_000754665.1 Bison bison bison
GCATCAATTCTTCGGCACTCAGCTTTCTTCACAGTCCAACTTTCACATCCATACATGACCACTGGAAAATCCACAGCCTTTACTAGACAGAGCTTTGTTGGCAAAGTAATGTCTCTACTTTTTAATATGCTATCTAGGTTGGTCATAACTTTCCTTCCAAG
>NW_011494508.1:4525-10858 GCF_000754665.1 Bison bison bison
CATAAGGGTGGTGTCATCTGCATATCTGAGGTTATTGATATTTTTCCCGGCAATCTTGATTCCAGCTTGTGCTTCTTCCAGCCCAGCGTTTCTCATGATGTACTCTGCATATAAGTTAAATAAGCAGGGTGACAATACAGCCTTGACGAACTCCTTTTCCTATTTGGAACCAGTCTATTGTTCCATGTCCAGTTCAGTTACCAATACTTAATTCAGACCAATTCAGTCAGACTTTCTAGAGGTGAGATAAAAGTATCGATAATATTTTTATGCTTCTAAAGTGATTCCAATATGAACCCAGGTTTGAGAATTATGGATGCAGAATCATCTGCTAAGTTGTTAGCTATGAATGTCTTTGTGGGATAGCATTATTACATAGTTTCTCGCTTCCCAGGTGACGCTGGTGGTAAAGAACCCACTTAACAATGCAGGAAATTTAAGCAATGAGGGTTTGATCCCTGGGTCGGAAAGATTCCCTGGAAGAAAGCACAGCAACCCACTCCAGTATTCTTGCCTGAAGAATCTCAGGGACAGAGGAGCCTAGCAGGCTACAGCCCATAGGGTTGCAAAGAGTCGGACATGACTGAAGTGACTCAGTATGCATGCGTTCTTTATATGTGTTTTCAGTTTTAATTGATGCATCGTTTAAATGGTGATAATGGTACGGGGTGTGCTTGTATGTGTGATGAGAAGTCTGACACCATTTTTTTTTTAAATGTCTGACTGTTGACAGGTTTAAGCTGCGTCTCTCCCTCTTCCTCTGGTGTCCCGCATTTGGCCAAGCTGATAAGGAGGCCTGGCTGCCCTCCTTTGGCACAGGGGATGATCCAAACCACGCAAACCTCATCTTGCATATGAACCCCCCACTCCAGCTCTATCCTGTAAAGATGACTGAAAAAACAACAACTCATCTCCCTTCTTTGCTTTTTCAAGCCGTTTCAGACCTGCACGAGAGACTGACTGTCCTGTACTCCCTAGAGGCCTCAATTATGTAAGAAACTTTTTCATACCATTTTCATGTCTCAATGTGAACCAAATTTTGGTTAGGGGTACATTTGACTTTTCAAGGAACTATAACACCATGGAAAACAGCCACTTTTGAAAAGTGTCCTTGTAACTCCTTGTAAGATCGCGTGCCTTCCTGTGTCACTAAATACTTTTTTTACTGCCTAGGGCTAGGGCTTTTATTGTCCTCAGATGCTAAAAACTTCTGTTTTGTCCTTTGGGAGTTAACCACAGGTTAATATCTCTATTACCCTACCAGACAATTTCCAGGAGATTTTGCTATTCATTCCTATCTTCAAACTGAATTTTTGAGGTTTGCAGTGGAGTAGGGTATAGACTCTTCCTATTCTGGCATGGCTAACATCTTTGCTCTATTCTTCTGATATAACATATCGGCACTATGCTTTGATTCAAATTCCTCTTAAGTTTTGATGCCATGACAAGAAATGGACTGATATTTCAACATCTCGGTTTTAGAGCCTCAGGGTTGATTGTATTTTTTATATCATTTTCTAAAACAGCCAAATTTCTTTTCGTTCTAAGCAGTCTTTAGCTGTGTCTCTTTTCTCATCTTGCCATGCTCCTGGAATGTTATTGAATTAGAGAATCTTTTTATATTTATTATCCATTTGTTAGCATTCTTTATAATCTTTTGTGTCTATGTGTGTTTTAATAGTGAATGATAAGCTAAAGTCTGTATTCTTTATTCTTTTCTCTATTTTTCTACTTCTCTATCACATTTGTTACATTTTATTTATTTATGCCTGTGCTGAGTCATGGCTGCTTTGCATGGGCTTTCCCTAGTTGCAGCCAGCAGCTAGGTGGGGTTGGAGTGGGGGAGAACTTCTCTTCGTAGCTGTGCCTGGGCTTCTTCTCGCAGTGGTTTCCCTTGTGGTCCGTGGGCTATAGGCACGCACGCTTTAGTAACTACAGCACGCAGGCTCAGTAGTCGCAGCATGTGGACTCTAGGGTACATGGGCTTCAGTAGTTGCGGCTCATGGGCTCAGGAGTTGTGGCTCACTGCCCTAGAATGTGCGGGCTTCAGTAGTTGTGGCACACGGGCTTAGTTGCTCCACTGCATGTGAAATCTTCCTGGACCAGGGAAGGAACCTGTCTCCTGCACTGGCAGGCAGATTCTTCATTCATTGCGCCACCAAGGAAGTCCCTCTGTGTCCCATTTAAGCAAACTTTGCTTACTCCCAGGTCATGAAACTCCCTCCATGTTTTCTTCCAAAATATCTTTGTTTTGTCTTTCACATTAGATCTGCAATCCTTCTGGAATTAATTTTTTTTGCATATCATGCGAGATAGGGATCAAAGTACATTTTTTATATGAATATCTAATTGTCCCTACATTATTTATTGAAAAGACCATACTTTCCCTCCCTATACTGCAGTCTTAGCTTTATCATAATCCAGGTAACTGTATCTATATCTCTATCTCACTAGAATCTCTATCTCTCTCTCCCTGTCTCTGAATTATTTTCTATTATATTGATCCCCTCATTTGTTTTTATATCTAGATGATTTTATTAAAGCTATATTAATGAGTTTTAATTTTTCCTCTTGTGGCTAGGATAGTACTTGAATTTGTGATTTTTCACCTGCAGTGAAAAGTCTCACCTGAGACTTCCATCCTAGGGATCAGTTCAGTTCAGTTCAGTTCAGTCGCTCAGTCGTGTCCGACTCTTTGCAACCCCATGAATCACAGCACACCAGGCCTCCCTGTCCATCACCAACTCCCGGAGTCCACTCAGACTCACGTCCATCGAGCCAGTGGTGCCATCCAGCCATCTCATCCTCTGTCGTCCCCTTCTCCTCCTGCCCCCAATCCCTCCCAGCATCAGAGTCTTTTCCAATGAGTCAACTCTTCGCATGAGGTGGCCAAAGTACTGGAGTTTCAGCTTTAGCATCAGTCCTTCCAAAGAAATCCCAGGGCTGATGTCCTTCAGAATGGACTGGTTGGATCTCCTTGTAGACCAAGGGACTCTCAAGAGTCTTCTCCAACACCACAGTTCAAAAGCATCAATTCTTTGGCGCTCAGCCTTCTTCACAGTCCAACTCTCACATCCATACATGACCACAGGAAAAACCATAGGGATAATGCTGTGCAAAAGACATTTTTTTTTTTCACACTGTTCATCTGTCCCACATTCGCCCTAGGTCTGTATTCACTCTATTATCTTTCTCTCTGAATGTGTTTGTCTCTCCATAAGTATAAAATCATACTCTCATCATTTATTTTACTTATTGAATGTCTTCTCTTCCTTGTGCATTATTTCAAAAGTAGACAAACAAGGGATTTAAATGTATTTTTAAAATAAAACAGATATCAAATTACACTTATCTATATAGGCTTCAATAAAGTGTTTTCTACTATAAAAGTGTTTTCTACTCTAAATTCAATGTTTTTTTTTGTTCTAGAAGAATATTTTTCCACTCACCCTAAAACAACAAGTTTATCTGAATTCTACAAAGAAATGATTTTGTTCTAATCTAACACAATTACAAAATATGTCCTTTCTATTATAAGTTTAAAATCTTTAATAAAAAATGAATATTGTGATAACTGTGGCTTCCTAGAATGTTTGCTCACAGCTACAATATTGTAGGATCAAATAAATTTTATCTCATATTCCTTGATTTAGAGTAGATTCATGTTAGTAATATGTGAAGTAGATCCCCTGTTGATATCTATTGACCTCACTGGCTCACTTTCAGGGTGAAGACTTGACTAAAACAGAGATTGTGGGCCATGTCCAGCAATTCCTCACTTCTGCTTATGGTTTATCAAGTTTCCAGAAGTAAACCTCAGGACCATCAGTTTACTCCTCCCTCTTCCTCGTGTCTCAGCTTCAATATTGACCTAATTCCCTTGCACAGAGTCTCTTGTTCCAGTTACTTCTTTTGTGAATTCACTGTTACGGTCTTCTCTTAGCCTTTATATCAGGATGTTCATATTGGCTTAAATAAAAAGGAAGTTTATTATACCATGTAACAAGAAATACACAGAGAGAATGACACTGTCTCTGTTTCTCTGCAATTTTCTTGGCCCCACCAAACTGGTGACCTGACTCTGTACCCAAGCTTGAGGCAGTTCTAGGTTCCACACCCAACCAATCATATCTCATGTCTCATTGGCCTTCCAGCCCACATATCTACTCTCAAACCAGTTGTTGGCAAGGATTTACCCAGTAACCAGGGATGAAATCATCTTCTTCTGGGTCACATGAGGTAAGATACCTGAATAAAATCAGGGTCTTGTACCATGGAAGATAGCATTTGAATGCTGATAGATATAACCAACAGTATCTGCCTCGCTTTAAATAATTGCAGCCGCCTCCTAACTGTGCTCCCTGCCTTTTGTTTTTAGCCCCCATTCTCTCAACATTTATAATGCTGAGAAGCCAGTGCATTCCTCTTTAAACACAATTCTGTCACCATAGGCAGATGCTCTTGGTCGGTGGCCTAAGTGTCTCCCTTCTAACTGAAAGATAAAGTCCAAACACCTGGCCTCTCCATTCAAGATCCCCATAATCAGCCTCTACCCTATGCCTGTTTTTGTCTTCTTTTTTTTTCCCCAAAAAATTTTACTGAAGTATAGTTGATTTACATTGCTGTGTTACTTTTTGCTATACAGCAAAGTGATTCTGTTGTATAGACATATACATATGTATTTTTTCCCATTATGGTATTTATCACAGGATGTTGAATATATTTCCCAGTGTTATACAATAGGACCTTATAATTTATCCATCCTATATATAATGTTTTGCATCTGTTAATCCCAAACTCCCAATATGTCTCTCTCCTACCCGCTTCCCTTTGGTCACCACCAGCCTAATTTTTGTGTCTGTGAGTCTGTTTCTGTTTTGTAAATATGTTCATTTGGGTTGTATTTTAGATTCCATGGATGAGTGATATGGTATTTGCCTTTCTCTGACTTACTCCACTTAGTATGATAATGTCTAGGTCCATCCATGTTGCTGCAAATGGCAATATTTCATTCTTTTTGTGGCTGAGTAATAGTCCACTGTATGTATGTATGTATGTACACACACACGAACACACACACACACACCACATTTTCCTAATCCATTCATCTGTCAATGAATGTTTAGGTTGTCTCCGTGTCTTGGCCATAAATAGTGCTGCTATGAACATTGGGGTGCATGTATCTTTTTGAATTATAGTTTTGTCCAGATATATGCCCAGGAGTGGGATTGCTGGATCATATGGCAACAATATCTTTAGTTTTTTGAGAAACCTCTGTACTATTCTCCATAGTGGCTGTCCCAATTTACATCCCTAAAGCATCACTACGAACAAAGCTAGTGGAGGTGATGGAATTCCAGTTGAGCTATTTCAAATCCTGAAAGATGATGCTGTGAAAGTGCTGCTGCACTCAGTATGCCAGCAAATTTGGAAAACTCAGCAGTGGCCACAGGACTGGAAAAGGTCAGTTTTCATTCCAATCCCAAAGAAAGGCAATGCCAAAGAATGCTCAAACTACCGCACAATTGCACTCATCTCACACACTAGTAAAGTAATGCTCAAAATTCTCCTAGCCAGCCTTCAGCAATACGTGAACCGTGAACTTCCAGATGTTCAAGCTGGTTTAGAAAAGGCAGAGGAACCAGAGATCAAATTGCCAACATCCGCTGGATCATGGAAAAAGCAAGAGAGTTCCAGAAAAACATCTATTTCTGCTTTATTGACTATGCCAAAGCCTTTGACTGTGTGGATCACAATAAACTGTGGAAAAATTCTGAGTGAGATGGGAATACGAGACCACCTGACGTGCCTCTTGAGAAACCTATATGCAGGTCAGGAAGCAACAGTTAGAACTGGACATGGAACAACAGACTGGTTCCAAATAGGAAAAGGAGTATGTCAAGGCTGTATCTTGTCACCCTGCTTATTTAACTTATATGCAGAGTACATCATGAGAAATGCTGGGCTGGAAGAAGCACAAGCTGGAATCAAGATTGCTGGGAGAAATATCAATAACCTCAGATATGCAGATGACACCACCTTTATGGCAGAAAGTGAAGAAGAACTCAAAAGCCTCTTGATGAAAGTGAAAGAGGAGAGTGAAAAAGTTGGCTTAAAGCTCAACATTCAGAAAATGAAGATCATGGCATCTGGTCCCATCATTTCATGGGAAATAGATGGGGAAACAGTGGAAGCAGTGTCAGACTTTATTTTTGGGGGCTCCAAAATCACTGCAGATGGTGATTGCAGCCATGAAATTAAAAGATGCTTACTCCTTGGAAGGAAAGTTATGACCAACCTAGATAGCATATTAAAAAGTAGAGACATTACTTT
>NW_011494508.1:10958-49510 GCF_000754665.1 Bison bison bison
GAGACAATACTTTGCCAACAAAGGTCCATCTAGTCAAGGCTATGGTTTTTCCTGTGGTCATGTATGGATGTGAGAGTTGGACTGTGAAGAAAGCTGAGTGCCGAAGAGTTGATGCTTTTGAACTTTGGTGTTGGAGAAGACTCTTGAGAGTCCCTTGGACTGCAAGAAGATCCAACCAGTCCAGTCTGGAGGAGATCAGCCCTGGGATTTCTTTGGAAGGACTGATGCTAAAGCTAAAACTCCAGTTCTTTGGCCACCTCATGCGAAGAGTTGATTCACTGGAAAAGACTCTGATGCTGGGAGGGATTGGGGGCAGGAGGAGAAGGGGACGACAGAGGATGAGATGGCTGGATGGCATCACCGACTCGATGACTGAGCGACTGAACTGAACTGAACCAACAGTATAAGAGGGTTCCCTTTTCTCTACACACTCTCCAACATTATTATTTGTAGACTTTTTAATGATAGCCATTCTGACTGGTTTGAGGTGGTGCCTCATTGTCTTTTTCAATGAGTCAACTCTTCGCATGAGACGGCCAAAGTACTGGAGTTTCAGCTTTAGCATCATTCCTTCCAAAGAAATCCCAGTCCCTTGTAAATAGCCTTAAATCCTTCCTGAATATCCCAAATACTCCTCAAATCCTATGATATAGATCTCTCTCTGATCCAAAATTATTTCATTATATGTCTCAAGAAGAAGAAATACTGCTTCTTATTGTTTCTCAAGAGGGTTGGCATTTCTGGGTAGATTGATTTAGTCCCAGCTGTGAAGATAGTTGGGACTTTTAGAGAAAGGGGATCCAAAAAACCTAAACTGCTACTAAGCACAATTTATGAAGGTTGGTCATAAACCTTGGAATAAAGCTTTTCTGATATTTTTCTAGGCTTTTGTGAAAGGACAACACTTGGAAATTCTGCGGACAGCCGGGGAACCTCAAGTTTGATAGCTATGAAGAGCGGAGTTACAACTGGGGAAATAGTGGTGAAGGTAGAAAAGGTGAAGTAAGACAGGAGACTAGTTCCTCAAAGTCAGGAGGGTTATGAGAATGCTCTGGTCTGAACTTTAAGAGGTTACTGGAAATGGATAGCTGCATACACATGCACGTGCACTCACACATGCGTATCTATCGAAAAGACGTAACAGGTGAGCCTGTGGCAAGTTAAACTAGCATGATTATACTTAAAATCACCTACTAGGGGAGAGAGGCGTTGACTGCCCAGTGTGGCTGTCAGCAGGGAGTGAAAATCTGGGCTGCTATACCCATAATGGACGTATAGTACCCCCGCTCTTAGACCATACCTCTCAGCCAACTCACTCTCCTTCCTTCCCATCCACTGCTCAATGGCTTGCTGACTCTGTCTGCTCTTTGGTCACTTCTCCCAGCATCTCTGTCTCTTCATTCTCAGTATCATATCATGGCTCTGGCCTCTGACTGGGTGTCTAAGCATCTTAGGTACCTCATTTGACCCAACTCTTGTCCTGTTTTCTTGAGCAGTGAAGTCATAATTTCATGACCTTGTAAATACAGTACATGGAGTAAAACATTTCCTAAACCTGATGTCTTAATAACATTTTTAGAAAATGAACAATTCATGGAGACAAATGTGTATGTATGGAATATATATATGTATAGATGGAAATGGATACAAAGATGTATAAATATATACGTCTGTAAATTTGTGTGCCTGAATGAGAAATGAATAGTGTGTATGTCTGTTAGGTACAAAGCAGCTGTAGCCTATGAGGAAGGGACAAAAGGAACAAGGAAGGAAAAGTAAAGAAACTAAAGTTGACAAAGAGAAAAAGCAAAGATGTCCACTTATCTCTGGCTTTTAATGCAAAACATGTAGCTGTCAGATAATATCACACATCCTCCAGTTAGAATCCCCAGGGTTCTGCCCTTAAAGATGGTGTTTTGTTTCCCAATCCCCGACCTGGAGGGCCTCCATTCAATCTTCTTTTATTTATTTACTTTTGATCAATCTTAAGAGGTTTCACTTTGACCAACAGGCTCAAGAACTCCCATTAGCTTCTCTAAGGTTACCCCTGGTATGTATGTACATATGTATGTATGTGTATGTATATATTTCTGATTATTTCTAGAGTGTCTGGTTGAAGATGGAATCATAGACACCTATTCTTACCACAGTAAATAAAAATGATAGTAAATAAAGGAACTCCAGAATTAGACATGAGGGTTAAACCTCAATTCTCCCATTTACCTGCTATGTGAACTTCAGCAAATTATCTGCCTTCTCTGGGCTTCAGTTTCCCTATATAATGGGATCCACAAGAGTACCTACCCCCTAGGTTTGCTGTGAGAGTTAAATGGGTTAATATACATAAAGTTATTGGAACTGTCCTGGCAATGTTTAGGCCTCTGTGAATGTTAGCCTGTTACTGCATTCCACTTCGGTAAGAATTACTAAAAGTAGTAGCAGACTGCACATTCCCCTAACTCCTTCTGATCAGTCCTCACCCACACCAAGCCTGTGAGTCAGAATGTCCACCAAGGACACTGTCTGAGTGGTCAGGGAGGCTGGAATGAAATGTGTGCAATGGCAGACCTCTGGTTACAGTGGTCCTCACCTCCCTCCACTTGTGAAAGTCTGATCCAGCCAAATCCCTTGATGCATTTCAGTCTGTATTCATTTCCTTTCCATCTTCTCTTCATCTTTCATTACTCCCTGGTCAGTAGAAGGGGCTGAGTCTCAAGGCTACCACTCCCATTCCACATTCCAGCTTCATTTGCTAAGGAAAATGCTCAGGATCACTGGGCAAGTGATGAGGAGAATTTGGGGCTGAGAAGAATCTTTCCCAAGCCTGATGGGTACAAAATACCCTTAGACATTATACCGTTAGAAGGTTCCTTAAAAGTTAAGTGACATTTTTCAGCTAGTTAAACTTCCCTAATGGGTTTCCTAGAAAAGCCAGATATTCAGAGAAATTATAGGGTAGTGTTGCTCTAACGAAGAGGTCAGTAAATTCTCCACAGAGTTCCTTCACAAGTTTGAAAAATTACCTGCTCACACAGGAACATGTTGGGAACCTGACAGCAGGGACTGCCTCCCCATTTTTACCCTCCCACAAACTGACCACTGGCCTAGTTGTCCTCCCACAACTAGTCGCTGCAGAAGCCACATTCACGAAAACTTCTGTCAAGCCAGCTGACCGGCCAGTCTGTTTCCTTGCAATATGAGTTACTTTACTGGGACATGTGTCTTTAGGTTAATACCCTTTTGATCCAGAGATCCACTTGCAGCAAGTTGTCCCAAGAAATAATTAGAGGAGTGCCCTTGGCTAACTGTGTGGGTTCAGTCAGTGGTGCCAACTGTTTTGTAATATCAGCATTGGAAATAACCTAACTGACCAGAACTAGAGGATGGCATAAATTAATTTTGTCACAGTCATACAATGAAATACTTAATCAGTCTTTACAAATAAGTTTGGGATCTATAATTATTGACATGGAAAGACACCCACAATATCTTTGATGAGTAACAATAGCCATTCACTGAATAGTATCCTCAGATAATGCTACTTATTAAAGTTGTATTCATATAGATGTGTCCAGAGAGCTATAGAGAATTATGTTCACCAAAACATAAAAGCAGTTATCTCTGGAATTAGGTAATGGGTAATCTTTACTTTTTTTCATTAAAAATATTTTACAATGATACAGTATATCATTTTACAATCTAAAAAAAAAGCTACATTTTAGTTCTGAGGGGGGAAAATGAGCTAGGTTTTAGGTTTTCAGAGTGAGATCTTGGGTTGGCCACACCAATCAGGGAATAACATAATAATAATAATTAACATTTATTGAGCACTTACTGTGCACCAGAGACCCTGTTCTAAGCACTTTCCATGTCTCAAATCACTTAATCTATAGGACAATGTAATGAGGCAAGCCTTTTATTACCAGTATTTAATAAATACTAAAACAGAATCCAAGAGAGAAAGTCATTTGTTTAAGGTCTCAGGGCCAGGACATGGTGAAACAAAGATTTGGACAGAGATCTCTGGTCATGAGCCCTGTGCTCCTCAGAGTAGGGTTCATCTGCTCCTCCTCGGCAAGGAGGAGTTGGGGTGCCGGGTCTGAGGAGCGGTCCGGTGACAGGAGCGTGACTCTGTCCTCTTTCCCTGCTGTTCCCTAAGGCTCCCCAGCCTCCCACTGCCCATTGTTTGCTTAACCCGTCTAAGCTTCAGCTTCCTTTTTTGTAAAACAAGGAAGCCTTCTTAAGCCATCCAACCTAGAATTAATTAGTTCCTTCTCTATACTGTGCACCGACCTGGTAGCTCCTTCTTTTGTGGCACTTATATTGCTCCCCTACTGTCACCACCAACATCCCATCTCAGGCTGAGAGGCAGGCCCCAGCGTTCCCCAGTGGACAAGTTGTCACAGAGGCTGGAAGACAGCTGCACACTCTCTGTGCCTACATTTACCACCCTCTATGAGAATCCTGTTCATTTGTCTTTCTCCCCATTGGACATGAACCCTTTGAGGCAGAAACAATGTCTTAGATACTTCTGCATCCTTCATGCCTGGAACGTAACATTGTTCAATTATTAAACATTCTTTGTGGACTGAATATCTGAAAATCACAGCCATGTGGCCTCAAGATTCCAGAGTAATAGGGAAAGCAGTACTTGCATATTAATTTATTTTTTGTTTTCTGCTTTGTCCCTCATCTGACACCAAGTTCAGAGTAAGAATGGTCATTAAATAAAGTCACTATTTTTAAATATTTATTTATTTTTAATTGGTTGATGACTGCTTTACAATATTGGTTTGATTTCTGCCATACATCAATGTGAACTAGCCATAGGTGTACATATGTCCCCTCCCTCGTGAACCTCCCTCCCACCTCCCACCCTTCCCCACCCCTCTAGGTTGTTACAGAGCCCAGTTTGAGTTCCCTGAGTCATAGAGCAAATTTCCATTGGCTATCTGTTCCACGTATGGTAGTGTATATGCTTCCATGCTACTCTCTCCATTCATCTCACCCTCTCCTTCCCCTCCCTTGTCTTGTCCATAAGCCTGTTCTCTGTGTCTGTGTCCCCATTGCTGCCCTGCAAATAGGTTCATCAGTACCATCTTTCTAGATTTCATATATATGTGTTAATATACATTATTTGTTTTTCTCTTTCTGACTTACTTCACTCTGTATAATACGCTCTAGGTTCATCCACATCTTTAGAACTGATTCAAATGCATTCCTTTTTATGGTTGAGTAGTATTCAGGTATATATCCCACAGCTTCTTTATCCATTCGTCTGTTGATGGACATCTACGTTGCTTCCATAGAGAAGTCACTAATTTTTAACATGCCATTTAAGCAAAAGGGACCAGAAGGCTCTATTTTACATTGATCATCTAATGTAAGATTCTAGTCATCCTATGTAAATTATAAAATATCATGAACAGAACTCCTTCTCTTGTTTCAGGCATTCTACCTTCAGTGCTCAGTTAACTCACACAGCTGGTGAGGAGTGGAACCTGATCCAGCTTCTCAGTCCCTGTGTCGCTGCTCTCCACTTTCTACATAGCACCACCCTTCTAACCAGTTACTGTGGTTTCTAAAAGCAACCCTGCCACTAACTCTGGCATCTTAGGCGAGATCAACTCATATCTGAGTACTTACGCTTTTCTCCCCACTGGTAAACTAAGGCTCATGATACCACCTCTTTTTAGCCAACAAAAAAAAAAAAAAAAAAAAAAAATCGAAGAGGCATGGACAGATATATTTAAACAGCCACTGTTAATCTCTGGGTGCTCGCCTACTTTTTCTCCCTTTCACTTACTTTTCTTCACAAGGACTGCTGTGAACATCATCACCTAGGAATTCCCTTGTGCTGAGTCACCAATTAGGGCAGACTGGTTAATTCAGAACCACCTGAAAGAAGATTTGAAAAATACATATTTTTGGATCGCACCTCTGGAGATTTTGAATCAAGAGGTCTGGAGTAATGCCCTGGCATCTGTATGTTTTTTGAAGTTCCCCAGGGGATTCTGCTGTGCAGCCAGATCTGGGAATCACTGATCTGACCCCAAAACATGAGTCAGCTGTCTCGTCCTGCCCTTGACTGCATTTGAAGCAATGAATCATCATTTCACTTTTTTTCTTCCCCAAACTGAATTGAAACCAAAGAGCCAAACCTCAGATTTCCTTTACCTGACTGTAAGTTCAAATGTCCCCTTCACTTGGTCCAAGCACTGCATCTGCTTCCCCAGGTGAGGCTTCAGGAGATAGACTCCCTCCACTGTTTAGTCCTGGGAAGATATTGTAGTCTTGATCAGCCCTGGTTAGGAAGTCCCTGGGTGAAATGGCTGTGTGATATTTGATTTATAATAAGACATATCTATTTGGTCTTTTGTCTCCATTTCTGGCACAGAGTTCCTAAAAAGTTTGGAACTCTGGGGATCCTTCAGACCGGGTTCATCTTAGAGCAAGCCTAGATGTGTAGGTTCAACATTCTTGCCTCCCTCCAACCTCCCAGCAATGAGCCAGGACAAGGGAAAGGGAGACTTTAGAACACATGTAGATTATTTGGTTTTGTAGGTTTACCTTGTTCTTCTCCTCCCAACCACCCTAAAAATGAGGTCAGGCATAGTTAGCTTGCAGCAATAGGTAAATCTCAGGCATTTTTGGTCTTTTGTATTATTAGAACTGTCTGATGTAGTAGAGACCCACTTGAGCAAAAATCATAATTCCACACAGGTATCTGGTCAAATCAGAAGCTGGGACCACAACCCAGACTATAGAAAGGTCTGGAACAAGTACCAAAATTCTGGTCAGGGGCCCTCTGTTTCTCATCTACTAACTAAAGAGTTTCTCTCTGAAGAGTTTATCTGGGCTACATGTTCGAAGATGCTAGTAAACGGTTTTTTAGAAAGTGTTGCCAATAGAATCCCATCAAACCTCCTAGCCTGTTGGGTAGAGCATGACTCTTTGTCTCATTTGTTTTCATTTCTCTTGGGTACGTATACCTAGGAGTAGAATGCTGAGTCATACCGTAAATCTATCTTTAGTTTTGAGGGGAACAGCTAGAATCCAGTCCCACTTGAAGTTCCAATCATATATCCTTTTCACATATCCCCCCTTCTCCCAGAACAGGCTAAAGTATGGCTCTGTTATCTTGGAGTCAGGGAGGGAAATACTTCCAGGCTTCAGTCTGACCTGATAAGGGCCCAGAACTCCTGTGCCCCTGATTTCCCTCCCTCTGTGTCACCTGAAGCCACAGTTACTCTGGGGGTGTTCAGAGGCCACTGAAGGCTCTGGGGCCTGGAATTAGGGGTGACCCCATTTTCTTCATCCTTGAAAACAACTCTACAGTTTTTCAGACCCTAGAGGTAAAGAACCCTCCTGCCAGTGCAGGAGACGTAAAAGACGTGAGTTCAATCCCTGAGTGCAGAAGATCCCCTGGCAAAAGAAATGGCAACCCACTCCAGTATTCATGCCTGGAGAATCCCATGGACAGAGGAGCCGGGCAGGCTACAGTCCACGGGGTCACAGAGAGGCAGACACAACTGAACGACTTAGCACACACACAAGGTATGGGATACTCCAGTGAATCCCCACCCCCACTTCAGGAATTTCAGGCAAGAAGCAGGTATTAATGTCTACATAAAGGCACTCTCAAGCATCAAGGATGTATGTCTAGCACCCCCTTTTCTCCTAAGAACCAGAGAAGAAGAAGACAGTAAACATTCCCTCCAGGCCCTCCACAACCTCCTCGTTGTCTCTTGAATCCCTCTCATTTAGTTTTTCTTGCTAAAGGCCAGTGAAGCTGTTCAATTTCTCCCATAGTCCCCTCTTCTGCATCCTCATTTCCTGCCCCCACCCTTGCACTTGGGAGACTTCTCTAGGGAATTTGACCTTAATGAAACTTGACATTTGTGACTTCTGTAACTTTTTTTCTCTATGAGGAGCCATCTCCCCAGTTATTTCTTCCCCATTCGGTGACATGGGGATTGCTAGAGCAGGAAAAGTACTTAATCAAACTATTAAACTTACAATAAACCTCCCATTTAGATGAGTTTCTTTCAGAAAGTGAAGGAAACCTGGGCCTTGTTCCTTCTAAATACAACCATCTCAGTTGCTCTGGCCAGAATATTCATCCACACTTTCCCTTCCCTCACTTTGAGCAACGGTTTTCCTTCACAGGTAGAGATCACATGGGATTGCAAGCTACGTGTGTGACTTCTAATAAGATGGCAAATGACCAACCTCCAGCCCCTGGGTTGACTGCAACTGAAGAAGTCTAGTTTTCAGTGTGGATTTCCACTCCCCCCGCCATCTGACTCCCTCTGCCTATGACTTTTTCCTCACCTCTGAATCCCCTATCCCCATTTTTTGAGAGAGGAGGTTAGCCATCATTCCTTTTTGTCACATTCCAGATAAACTCATATCAAGATGTTGGCCCCTGACTTTAGGAAGGTTGCTAAGGCTGGTTCTAGCTAAATTGCTGGCTTCTTGCAGTTCTGAGATGCTCTTTCTGGGCTCTTTCTCTTTGCCCAAGTCCCCAAAACCCAGGGAACATTTCTTTCTCACACTTAGACTTGTGTTCTTTTTTAATTTTTTCTTCCCAACAAGGCCTAGTAAAGTGGGAAATACTGGACTTATTTTTTGGACCTGAAGTAGCTAACATTGACTTAGCACCTGCTAGTGACAAGCACTGTTCTAAGTGTATTATGTGAGCTTTTTTTTTTCTTTTACTTCCAGTTTTATTGAGACATAATTAACATACCACACTGTGTAAGTTTAATGTGTGCAGCATCATGACTTGACATATATGCATCATGAAATAATGCCCACAACAAGTTAGTGAATATTTATCATCTCATATAAATACAAAATTTTAAAAATTAGAAAAGAAATTTTCTCTTTCTTAGGATTTACTCTCTTAACGACTTTCATATATAACATACAGCAGTGCTCGTTATGTGAATCCTTTGTACATTACATCCCTAGTACTTATTTACCTTATAATACTGAAAGCTTGTATAGTTTGACCACCTTCATCAAATTCCCCCTCCATCAGCCCTTGCCTCTTTTCTCAAGAAATCTCATCTTTTCCTAAAAATTTGTTTACTTGCTTTTGAAGGATAATTTACCTGTAACACTATGTTAGTTCCTGATACACAACATAATGACTCAATTTTTTTTAACATTTTATTTCATGTGATTTCATATGGTACAAAAGTATTATATGTTTGAACCTTTCACTCAAAAAGGAGGTTCTTTCAGTTCTCTTGGCCAACCTTCTTTCAGAGGCAAATACATTTAAAAAAAAAATATTATGTAGAACATATATAGAAAATTTTCTCTTATAAAAACAAAAGTATTTGGACATTTTAAATTTAGTACAGCTTAGCATCCCAGTTTCTGTTGATAGATTTAGTTAATTGTTATGAGGTTTATATATAAGAAAAACTCTGTAAATGGTAGATATATTTTAACCCTTGATTAAGGGTGACATGTCTGACTTAAATTTGTTCTTATTTTTTAAATTTTATTCTGTTTTTTTGGTTGCACTGGGTCTTTGTGGCCACACATGTGCTTTCTCTAGTCGCAGCGAGTGGGGTCTATCCTTCATTGCAGTGCACGGGCTTTTCATTACAGTGGTTTCTCTTGTTACACAGCACAGGCTGTGGGCACATGGGCTTCAGTAGTTGTGGCTTAGGGACTCTAGAGCACAGGCTCAGAAGTTGTGGCACATGGGCTTAGTAGTTCCGCAGCATGTAGAATCTTCTCAGACCAGGGATTGAACCGTGACCCCTGCATTGGCAGGCAGATTCTATCTGCTGCACCACCAAGGAAGTCCCATGTTCTTGTATTTTTTAAGAAGAAACTCCATTTGTAAATTCAAATTTGGTTTTCCCTTTATAATTTTCTGCTCAGTATTTTGGACACTTTGATTTTCTTCTTTTTGTAAAGGCTTTGAGTTTCTCTCTCTTTTCTCCTCTCAAATTCTTACTTCTTAGCAGAGACATTACTTTGCCAACAAAGGTCCGTCTAGTCAAGGCTATGGTTTTTCCAGTGGTCATGTATGGATGTGAGAGTTGGACTGTGAAGAAGGCTGAGTGCCGAAGAATTGATGGTTTTGAACTGTGGTGTTGGAGAAGACTCTTGAGAGTCCCTTGGACTGCAAGGAGATCCAACCAGTCCATTCTGAAGGAGATCAGCCCTGGGGTTTCTTTGGAAGGACTGATGCTGAAGCTGAAACTCCAGTACTTTGGCCACTTCATGCGAAGAGTTGACTCATTGGAAAAGACTCTGATGCTGGGAGGGATTGGGAGCAGGAGGAGAAGGGGATGACAGAGGATGAGATGGCTGGATGGCATCACTGACTCGATGGACGTGAGTCTGAGTGAAGTCCGGGAGTTGGTGATGGACAGGGAGGCCTGGCGTGCTGGGATTCATGGGGTCGCAAAGAGTCTGACACGACTGAGCGACTGACCTGAACTGAGCAAGCTTAGCTCTTCATGTGTTTTTTGATTTGATAGTTTTCTTTTTGTTTTTATTTGGCATAGTAATAGAGTTTTTTCTAGCTGAGATTGCTCAGTGTTCAAACATTCTTCAGACAATACCTGGTCAATGCTACATTGCTTTTCTGACAAAGGCAGGTCAACTTGTTCTAACAAAGATTAGTCAGCTTTTCTTTCTTTTTTAAATTAATTAATTTATTTGGCTTCGTTGAGTCTTAGTTGTGGCACTCAAGATCTTTCATTGGGCTCCAAAGCACGGGCTCAGTAATTGCAGAGTGAGGGCTTATTTGCCCTGCAGCATGAAGGATCTTAGTTCCCTAACCAGGGATCAAACCTGCATTCCTTACATTGCAAGGCAAATTCTTAACCACTGGACCACCAGGGAGGTCCCCAGTCAGCTCTTCTAAGTTGCTTCCGGAGTCTTTGCTCTTTAGCTGAATAGAGATACTTCTGATGATCAGGGTATCACTCTGTGAACTGAGATTCCTATGAGGTTTGAAACTTCTTTTCCCTTCATAGCAATATATTATAATCTTGCTGAGTGTTTAGTTTTTAAATGCAGAGCCTTTTCCCTCAAGAACACTCCCCATGAAGACTTGGAGATGGTCAGATCACCACGTTCTTTGTTTCACATTTTTGAATCCTGCTTGTGAAGCACCTTCACCATGTGCCCCAAAGCTCCCTGCCTGCCACTTTCCTGGCAGCCCCACCAATGCCATGGGGCCCAGGCGAGGTAGAGGAAGGGGGACAGTAGAGAGTATATCTCCCTCCTGAGGAAAGGCAGGAACTCTGGTGGGTGGTATGTGGACCCCACAGATGCTGAACTTTTTAGAGTCTTGTAGGGGATATTCGTCCATTCTCCGAAGGAAGGTCAAGTAACAGCAGGCAACTCTCATTAAAAGCATATGCCTAGAGCTATGGGTGGAGAAGCAGTTCCCCACACAGCCCAATTCTCGGGGTCTAGGCAGCCACTCCTATTTGCAGCTACTACAAGTTTCATCCCTTCTGCTTTAAGAGATGAAATATAAAGAATGAGAAGGAGGAAAGGAAAATGCTGCTTTTTCAAAAGAAACAGTTAGGCAGGGGAGATTTAGAGGTACGACATGTTAAGAGGATTAGAACACATCAGAGAAATATGACTAAGAAAACCTACCCTGTCTCTTCTGACCTCATTCCTATGAACCAAGCGAATTGGGGTCATAGGAATGGAGTTGGTCTTCTAGGACTACATGCAAGTTGTCCTTTCCTTGCCACCAGGTTTGAGTCTCCCTATTGAAAAGCCTCATGGTGTAGTGGGGCCTCGGAGGCCTGAGTTCAAATACAGCCATGCAACTGAGGAAAGGTTGCTTGATGTCAACTGTTTCCTCATATGTATCATGGGTCTAACAGTATCTAGACCACAAGTTGCTCCAAGAATGAAATGAAGCTCTGTAGTGGGTTGAATAGTGTTCCCCCAAAATTCCATGCCCACTGGAGCCTCTGAATGTGACCTTATTTGAAACTAGGGTGTTAGCAAATGTAATTAGTTAAGATGAGGTCATACTGAAGTAGGGTGGGCACTAACACAATGGCTGGTGTTCTTATAAGAAGAAGAGAGGACACAAAGAATATGAGCAAGGAATAAGGTCATAAATAAGGTGAAGATGAAGGCAGAGATTGGGATGATCAGCTGCAGCCAAGGAATGCCAAGGTTTGACAGGAGTCCCCAGAAGGTAGGAAGAGGCAAGGAAGCATTCTTCCCTGGAGCCTTCAGCAGGAGTATGGCCATGTGACACCTTGACCTCTGACTTCTAGCCTCAGAAATTGTGAGAGAAATGTAGATACACTGTCTGTGGTTTTAAGCCACTCAGGTTGTAGTGATTTGTTACAGCAGCCTAAGAAAACAGATAATATCTATGCAAACTTCTTGGTGCGTAGCTAGAATGTGCAACGCTGAAAGTGAAACAAAAACCTCCCAGTAGGCTGGGCTGTAATCAGTTCCTTAGAATCAGTTTTGGTTTGAATTGTCCTCATGTTAAGAGAAAGCCTGAGCTGGATGGGGATGATATCTTTTCTCCTCTTGCTTAATGTACCTTATCTCCATATTTTTCTGTCAGCCGCCATCTCCTTTCTAGCTGTCCCTCTGCCAGCTAGAAAGAACCCAGGCAGCAACCTAGGTTTTATTTTCATTTTGGCTGTTTGTTTTGTTGGCTTCTGTGAGGACTGACAAAGAGCTACTGTTTCTTGTTTTATTTTCTTTTTGAGTCTTTGCCTGAGGAGCCTCACCAAGGCCTGATGGGAGTATCAAATGGGCTGTGATTGTCTCGTTTTGTGAGCTGGTGTTGCGGACCATGATGAGGCTGCCACAGTCGGGTAAGTGCAGGCACATTTTCTCTCCACACCATTGGAGATGTGAGAAACTGCCTCAGAAATTGTGTTCAGGGGCATAAACAAGCTAATTTCCACCTGTCCTCAAAACAGTAGGATTTCTCTTGTTGGTCCTATGCTTATTATTCTTGCTGAGCAGTTTTAAAAGGTGAGTTGTTGTTTTTGTTTTTGTTTTTTCTGCACAAAATAAATGTGAATGGAAAAAATTGAAATATTCCTGAAATTGTCACTCCACTTAGAATTTTGGAAAGTTAATGGAACTTAAAAATTTGGTTTTTTACATCCAACATCTGTTTGTGATTAACCCTTTGGCAGGCCGTCAACATTCCACAGTAGCCTGTGTTTACAAGATATGTTCTAAAAATCAGTTGTTTAAAACAAACAAACAAACCAGGACTTCCCTGGCGATCCACTGGTTAAGACTCCTAGCTTCCAATGCAGGGGTTGCAGGTTTGATTCCTGGTCAGGGAAGTAAGAGCCAACATGCTGAGGGACACGGCAAAAAAACCAACCATGCGCATTAACTTATAAACAACCATTATTTAACAAAAGTGTGACTTGGGCCTACTAAAGGGCTTCTATTCTACATAAAATGATAAAAGAAAGTTTAGCAAAATGAAGGAAAACCACTACTGGTCACTACCCATGTGTACATAATAGAATAGAGATGATAAGGAACTCATGTGAGAAATGGTTGAAGTGAGGAGGTGAAACTTGAATGAAATTACCTATAGATAAGGGCTTCCCTGGTGGCTCAGAGGGTAAAGCATCTGCCTGCAATGCAGGAGACCCAGGTTTGATCCCTGGGTTGGGAAGATCCCCTGGAGAAGGAAATGGCAACCCACTCCAGTATTCTTGCCTGGAGAATCCCATGGACAGAGGAGCCTGGTGGGCTACAGTCCACGGGGTCGCAAAGAGTCGGACAAGACTGAGCGGCTTCACTCTCACTTTCACTTTAAGGTCTTCTAACCCTGAAATTCTGTGGTCCTGTGGAAGGAAATGAATGACATACATTGGTAAAATGCACAGTAAGAATATTCACTGTGAGCAGTAATCAGATAGTTGTGCATGTGTGGCAGGTTGTTTCAGTCACGTCCAACTCTTTGTAACCGCGTGGACTGTGGCCTGCCAGGCTTCCTTATGCATGGGATTCTCCAGGCAAGAACACTGGAGTAGGTTGCTATGCCCTCCTCCAGGGGAGCTTCTGAACCAGGGATCAAACCTACGGCTCTTACATCTCCTGGATTGGCAGGCAGGTTCTTTACCACTAACACCACCTGGGAAGCCCTCAGACAGTTGTAGCAGGAGTTAAATGCCAGTTGACCTGGATGTTCTTTAAGCTCCCTTTGAAGTCTAAGAGTTTATGAATAGATGAACTGTATCTGTTGCCACTCAACTGGTCTATTTGCCTTCATTACCTGAACTCTCACTATCAACATATCTTCCTTGCTTTCTGTTCAAGGTGTCTTTTCAGATTTCTTCTGTCTGTGAACCTTTCCATTAAACTTCAGCTCCTTGTAGGGTAAGACACACCTTTTAGGTCCTCTGAATCCCGAGTGCCTATCATAGTGTATATGCATAGGTTCTCACTGAGTGCTTGTTCAGTTGTTGAATTAGTTGATTTGTTGAAATGGCAGGTAAATCATCAGATGTGGGATGTTTGCATAAAATATAGCAGGCAATGGGACTGATGGAAGTGAAGCAGATTCCTCAGGGACAGTATTAGGAGTTACACCTCAGATTGACTTGCTTTAAGATGCACTGGACAGCGATCCTTAGGTTGTTGTGTGTCATTTTTATTCCACATGGCAACATCCAAATATGCCACCAGCATTAACCGTGTCATACTTGGGTTACCCTGTAATGAGGCAACTGCATCCTGGCCTCCTCATATCCCATCCTGGGTCTTCTGCAATGGGGCTTCCTCAGGTTGTGTTCCCCTAATTTTCAAATCAACTCGCAGAATTCTAGGATAGATGGAGGAATCTGAAAGTTTATCCAGCCCCAGTCATCTCGGTGCTCTCCAGCCTTTTCCAATACCCCTGGGACTGATTCCCAGTTCTTACTCTCCTGATCTTTCTATTATCAGCCCCTTCTGCTTCTTGGGATTTTCCTCCCATGGCTCTGAGATATTGTGATAATGAAGCTTCTCACTCTTAGATCATTTCTTCTCTGCCTTCTTCTCTGGTCTCTTACTCCTACTCTCCAAATTTTGGAGCATTCCTCAGAGTTCAGACTTTTCCTTTCTAATCTCTTTTTTTTTAATACTCTCCCTCTCAGAGAGTTAATTTATTCCTTAGTATCATCTTACATTTTTATCAGAATTAACTTTTTATCTCTAGTCTCAAATAGTGTCCCAAACTTTAGACCTATAGTTTTCTTGACTGCCTTGCGTTACTTCTTGACTCAAACTCAACCCATCATCTTCCCTTTAAAAATCAGTTCTTGGTCTTATATTTGTTCCCCACCCCCAATAACATCAATATTGTCTTGACAGTCTGGCCTCAAAAATCACAATCAACTTGTTGCTTCTCTTTCTTTCCCATGTGGCTGATCACTTGTCAATTGTTTTGTCAATTTTCCCATCAGTTGTCTTATAATAAATTTCTCCTTCCTTTCCCTTTCTTCCTTTTTTTTTTTTTTTTTTTTTGACCCTAAATATGGGGCTTTACCAAACTTCTGGATGAATACTGTGAACCCCCTAATCAAGTAGCTGGCCTCTAATTCCACTTTTCCACCATTATATACTAAAGGGAAAAAAAAAAAAACAACTTAGATTTAATCTTTCCAAACTTCTTTGTTATTGTCACTCAGTGTTTGAGTGACTGTCAGTCTTTCTTGGCAGCTCTACCTGGTATTAAGCTCTTAACATTCTCAAATTATATTTCCAGCCAGGTTATGCTCTTCATTGTCTTCCTCAACATGCCCTACATGTTTGTTCCTGGGCTGTCTGCAGTGCCCTTAAGAGTTGTTTCAGCTCTCCAATTCCTATCAGTGCTTCAAAGACCCACTTCAAATCCCATCACTACCAGTCAGCTTCCAGGGTTTTTTCATCTTCATGCAAAATATTCTATGCCACTTATTATTTTTAATGTGTACGAGTTTTAACCTTCTGACTGTGTTATAATGTCTTTAAATGTAGGATGCTTTCTTAGGTGAATCCTTCTATTGATTCTCACAGTCTATTATAAAAACTTGAAAAAAATGGGAGCTTACTATTTATTGATTAAAAAGTTGAGATTCAATTTAAATTTAAGTTAAATTTGAACTGCTAAGTTAAATTCATTAGAATTGTGTCTTAAGTCTACAGATAGTCTACCTGGGTCTCAGATCAAAAGTTCAACTTTATGTCTATGTACACATTCATATGATGAAAGTGAAAGAGGAGAGTGAAAAAGTTGGCTTAAAGCTCAACATTCAGAAAACGAAGATCATGGCATCTGGTTCCATCTCTTCATGGGAAATAGATGGGGAAACAGTGGAAACAGTGTCAGACTTTATTTTGGGGGGCTCCAAAATCACTGCAGATCATGACTGCAACCATGAAATGAAAAGACGCTTACTCCTTGGAAGGAAAGTTATGACCAACCTAGATAGCATATTCAAAAGCAAAGACATTATTTTGTCAGCAAAAGTTCATCTAGTCAAGGCTATGGTTTTTCCATTAGTTGTGTATGGATGTGAGAGTTGGACTGTGAAGAAAGCTGAGTGTCGAAGAATTGATGCTTTTGTACTATGGTGTTGGAGAAGATTCTTAAGAGTCCCTCGGACTGCAAGGAGATCCAACCAGTCCATTCTAAAGGAGATCAGTCCTGGGTGTTCTTTGGAAAGAATGATGCTAAAGCTGAAACTCCAGTACTTTCATGCAAAGAGTTGACTCATTGGAAAAGACTCTGATCCTGGGAGGGATTAGGGGCAGGAGGAGAAGGGGACGACAGAGGATGAGATGGCTGGATGGCATCACTGACTCGATGGACGTGAGTCTGAGTGAACTCCGGGAGTTGGTGATGGACAGGGAGGCCTGGCGTGCTGCAATTCATGGAGTCACAAAGAGTTGGACACAACTGAGCAACTGAACTGAACTGAACACATTATATGGGCTTCCCATGTGACTCAGTGGTAAAGAATCTACCTGCCAGTGCAGGAGCCGCAGGAGACATGAGTTAGATCCCTTAGTTGGGAAGAGCCCCTGAAGGAAGAAGTGGCAACTCACTCCAATATTCTTGCTGGGATAATCTTATAGACAAAGGAACCTGGTGGACTATAGTCCATGGGGTTGGAAAGACTCAGACATGAGTGCACCCTCACACACATTCATATAAATACACATTTATAAGTTAAAATGTATCAATTATCTCTATGATATCATCTTAACTCTCTTTCTTAAATGCCTTTTAGAGGAAAGGAGTGAAAGACTTTAGCTGGAATAAGGCCAATCTTACTTATTGTAACTTTCACTAGTGATCAAATGTTACTGATATGCCAATAGTACTTTTGGTAGTTAGAAATGGAATCACACATTAATACCTAAAAGTATTAAAGTTTTCATGGTTCATCAAAAATCTTGGTATGTTGCACACTTGAGGATTACCTAACATGGTGAAACAAAATAGTTGAGATTGGTTGTTAGCTGCATAGATGGCACATGGAAGGGACTGTGGAAATCACCTAGTTCACCCTTCTTTTGTAGAAAGTGGAGAGTAAGTTCTTAAGGCAGCAGAGACAAAGACCGGATCTCCTGTCTCCTAAACCTTCCACCATGCCACCAATAGCAGCAGCTTCTCTAGTGGCCTGGGTGACAACAGAAAGAGGACAGCAATTTGAGCAGGACCTTTCACAAATCTAAAAATGGTAGCTTTCATTTCTTCTCACTCTCAAGCTTGATTATCTCCTGACCAAGAAGGCCTTTCTTGACTCCTCCTGGAGCCACAAGAAAATTTCTCAAAGCTTATCCTATGCCATTTTGTTCCATTTTAGGTCATTCTTTCAGGCCCTGCCTGACTGAGTATGAAAGAGTTCATACTTCCCTCAACTCCTTGCCTTGCCCTCAACTACTACGACATGCTCATAGGCAGAATTATCAAGAACTACTCAGAACTTCATTAAGAATTATCCAGAAATTAAGAAATTCAGCTAAACTGATTACTTGATTAAAAACTATTTTTTCCACTCACATTCCAAAGTGTTTATTATGGGTGAGGGGCCTGGTGCCATTCTGAGTTTTAAGACATTCCTTTCTTTCATTAAGGGCTTCCCTGGTGGCTCAGACGGTAAAGCGTCTGCCTGCAATGCTGGAGACCCAGGTTTGATTCCTGGGTTGGGAAGATCTCCTGGAGAAGGAAATGGCAATCCACTCCAGTACTCTTGTCCGGAAAATCCCATGGACGGAGGAGCCTGATAGGCTACAGTCCATGGGGTCGCAGAGTCTGACACAACTGAGCGACTTCACTTCACTTCATCCTGCCTGATACAAGGATAGCTATAATCTTCCTCTGCTTGATGGAAAGACTAGCAAAACCAAATGCGTCCATAAGGGATATATAATTAAGATGAAATGAACAACTGACCAGGCATAGGCAAGGCATAGGAAAATATTTATATCCAAAACAAAGGTGAGTTTTAAAAGAGAAAGCTAGAGAAGGCTGTGGTTGTTTGAACATGTTCATTGCATTGTGGAGGAGTCATCACAATGCTCATTTGGCTGAAGAAGTACCTCACCCATCGGCACTCTGTAAATGATGCATCAAGTTAATTGATTTAGGCAATACACCCTATAAGCTCTCCAGATAAATTCTTCCAGGCCCTGCCTGACTGAGTATGAAAGAATTCATACTTCCCTAACATTAAATGCTTTAAGAATCCACTTTTTTTCAGAAAATGTGGTTCTCCTAAGGAGCCCAGGAGGCACAAGTCTTATCCAGATTGCTGTGTTTTGAGGGAGGTTGGTGAGGGGCTTGAGATACCTGTGGAAACATTCTTCTGGGAGATAATCTTGTCAATAATCTTACTGTTAAAAAGGGATCACTTTCTACCTCTTGTGGAAACCTTTGTTTCAGCATGTACCCTGTGCTTAAAGAATTCCAGGAATGAGGCCTCCCCATGCATGAGTGGCTCTGTTTGATAAAAAGTTCTTGTGTGCAGCCAAAATAAACAGCCGCTATATAGTTTCTGTTTCTCTGATAGAATTGTGTCAATTGGGAGTCTGTAGAGGATGAGATGGCTGGATGGCATCGCCAACTTGATGGACGTGAGTTTGAGTGAACTCCGGGAGATGGTGATGGACAGGGAGGCCTGGCGTGCTGCGATTCATGGGGTCGCAAAGAGTCGGACGTGACTGAGCGACTGAACTGAACTGAGACTAAGATTCCTGAGTATGATGCTAAATTGCTGTGCATACAAACACTCATTCACTTGTCTGTTCAGCACACAGTTATAAGGACCAAATCAAGTGCAGTCCACCTTTTGCAACCAAAGGGCTCTACAACCCTATGTATATGGCCAGCTATGCTATGCCACTTTACATAATGGACTTGAGTATCCCTGGATTTTGGTATCTGCAGACAATCCTGGAACCAATACCCTACAAGATACCAGGGGATGACTGTACAAAGAGCTCCTGTTCTAGCCTTGAAGACATCACCTTGTAAACAGTGGGAGCTGTTGAAGTCTTTTAAGCAGGAGTGACATGGTTTAGGTTTGATTATTCAGTTTTCAAGAGATTGTTCTGCCTGCTAGGTAAAGGGATGGTTCATCCAATAGATATTAACTGAGTGCCTCCTTATTGCCAGACTGTGCTTAGGGCTGAAGGCATAGCAGTAAGCAAACAGACAAAGATCCCTGCCCTTTGAGTGATTATATTATAATGGAAGACAGCAGGTAATATTAATAATACAATAAAACAGGTACATTATATGGTAAATTCAATGGTAACAAAAGTTTTGGGAAAGAGAGACAGACAAGGAAAATTGGAAATGCTGGGGACGGGGGAGGTGGTGCTGTTGCAATTTTATATAAGGCAGTCTCACTAGAAAGAGCAAAGAAAACATCCAAGGGTGGGGATAGGCACACTGGCAGCAAGATCCACTCTTAAAGGGGTGGGTGTGAGGAAGGTATTGCACAGGCTGGAAGTGGGCTCAGGGCCATTTGGTCAGGGAAGTCTAGCATCCCAAAGACACAGATTGTAATGGGTCATGGGGTAAGATCGAGGGCTCCAGATAATACCTCTCAGCCCAGCAAACACCCCACACTGCAGAAGGGGCATGGCCACAATAGGGTTTTCTAAAGCATGGCAGGAGGGGCTTAACACAGAGGCCTCTCTTATATGGGTTATTGGAAGGACTTATGATTTTATTCTCAGTGAAATATTGAGCCACCAAAATGTTTTGAGCAGACATGATTCAACTCATATTTTTAAAGACTCGCTCTGGTTCCTGTGTTGAGAATCACCTGTAGGAAGCCAAAGTTAGAATCACCATGAGAGACAGTGATGGCTGAGATTGATATATTAATAGAGGCAGTGAGATGTGGTCAGATTCTGGATATATTTTAAATAACGGCTTATAGCATTTATTCATGAATCAGATGTAGGTGAGAAAACATAGGAATCAAGGATGACTCCAAGATTTGTGACCACTAGAAAAGGATGGAACAGAAGGAAGCAAGACTAGAAGGTAAAAATGGCATGAGGAGGCTATGCTGTGGTGTAAGGAAAAATGATGTGAAGCTGAATTAAGGTGATAGTAGGGCTGTGGGAAGAAGAGGCATCATCAGAAAGTATCCAGGAAGTAGAATTAATAGGACTGAGGGATGGACTGAATGTGTAAGATGAGAGATGAGTAGGTTTAAGATGACCCCCCAGGGTTCTGGCTTGAAGTAAGAGTTATTATTACTGACTCTTTATGGAAATGGAATACAGAAGTTTTTATAAACTATCTAAGGTCTTGAAAGTGAAAGTGTTAGTCACTCAGTTATGTCTGACTCTTTGTGATCCCATGGACTATAGCCTGCCAGGTTCCTCTGTCCAAGGAATTCTCCAGGCAAGAATAATGAAGTGGGTAGTCATTCCCTTCTCCAGAGGATCTTCCCAACCCAGGGATTGATCCTGAGTCTCCTGCATTGCAGGCAGATTCTTTACCATCTGAGCCACCAGGAAAGAGGCTAATAATTTGTAGACTCAGAATTTGAACTCAGGATGTTCCTGACATTAGAACCTGAACTCTTAATCATTGCATGGGGCACATTATCCTTAGATGAAAGACTTCTGGTTGGAAAGTACCTTTATGACAGTGACTCTCTCTTAGTTGGCTCAAGGAAGCAGTGTGCAAGGAAAGTCCCCTTGGATGGGGAGGGAAGAAGGGGAAGTTAGAACCAGTATTGGGTGAATCCGGAGTCCTTTCTGTCGCCAGAACTATATGCTACATGCTATCCTTTTGTATTCTAGAAACAAAAATGCTCAGAAAGTGCTAGGCTACAGATGCAGCTTAAAATGATATCTTTTCTGGATATATTTGCATTTACAATAAGGAAGAGAGTTTTCAAGTCCAGCAAAGGTGTGTCTTGAGCATTTCTTGCTGGAAAGCACTAGATTTTGTTCCCAGTTGTTCAGTTCAGTCGCTCAGTCATGTCCGACTCTTTGCGACCCCATGGACTGCACCATGCCAGGCCTCCCTGTCCATCCCCAACTCCCGGAGTTTACTCAAACTCATGTCCATTGAGTCGGTGATGCCATCCAATCATCTCATCCTCTGTCATCCCCTTCTCCTCCAGCCTTCAATCTTTCCCAGTATCAGGGTCTTTTCCAATGAGTCAGTTCTTCACATCAGGTGGTCAAAGTATTGGAGCTTCAGCATCAGTCCTTCCAATGAATATTCAGGACTGATTTTCTTTAGGATGGACTGGTTGGATCTTCTTGCAGTCCAAGGGACTCTCAAGAGTCTTCTTCAATACCACAGTTCAAAAGCATCAGTTCTTCAGTGCTCAGCTTTCTTTATAGTATGACTATATGGGTATGGTATGACTATCATACCCAGTTGTTACCTGCTGTAATATCTCCCTCCCTAAGTTAAAAACAAGAATACAGATCCCTGTGGACCTTGCATTCCCTTCTAGCTACTGCCTCATATCTCTTCCCCTTTTTATAGCACTGTTCTCTAAAAAGTTGCCCGTATTCTGTTGCCTCCACTTCCTTACTTCCTATTTTTATCTGTATGAAGTCTACTGATACTGTGCTTACCCGGGTCATCCGTGACCTTCATACTACTAAATCCAGTGCTCAGGAGCATTTGGCTCAACTGATAACTCCTTCCTTCTATGTTTTAAACTCTAGGTTTTATTATTTTTTTTTTTTAATTTTTGTTCATTATTTTATCTGTTATTTTATTATTATTTACTAGTGGTGAAGCCAACAGATCAGGTGACTGTAATTGAAAAAATAGTTTGTTATAGTCACAGATGCCAAGAGAAAAGGGGCACACCACACCTCAGAGGGACATACAGGCAAATACCAGTGTTGCACAGGAGGTAGAAGGAGAGGGGGGCAAAGTGGGCAGGAGCCCTCACTGTGGTTTCCATAGGAAGGAATTGGGCTAGTTTGAATAATCTGTTATTTGGCCCTAGGGTGATCAGAGCAGATACATATAAAGTGGCCCAGAGTGTGAAAGCCCCAAAAGGAGGTGATTAGAGGTAGGGCTCTGGATAGGTTGATTTGCACATGAAATAGGTAAGTTGTTTACTCTCTCTAGGAATTGGCTAATCCTGAGGAGGCAGTCCTTCTAGAGTCAACAAGACTCCAGATGTGAAAGCATCAGAATATAGAAAATAAGAGATGCTTAATTTGCCTTTATACCCATTCTCCCAGTTTGCTTTGTTAGTATTCCCCTCAAAGACCCATAAATGTTGGAATGCCCCATATCTCAGTCCTTTTACAGTGTCCCTTCTCTCTCTCTCTCTTTAGGAGACACCATGCAGCACTATGGCTTTAAGTAACACTTAGGCATTAATGACTCCCAAATGTGTATCTCTGTCCTAAACTTTGGACCACCAGTTGTCCGCCTGCCTACTAAACATCTTTACTTGGAGTCTAATAGTCATTTCAAACCAAAGATATTCCAAATACAGTTCTTGATTTCTGCTCTCAAATCTGCTTCTTTCTTAGTTTTCTGCTTTTTAATAGGTATCTCCATTCCTAGTGACTCAAGCCCCAAACCTAGAAATTTTCCTAGATTTATTTACTTTTGTTAAACTATATTTACAACCTGTCAGCAATTCCCATCAAATCTTCTTTAAAAATATAGAATACTTAAATAAATGGAAAAACATGCTGCATTCATGGATTAGAAGACTTAATGTTATAAAAATGGCTGTATTCCCCAATAGACCTACAGATTTAGTGCAATCCCTGTCAAAATTCCAGCTGCTTTCTTGTGTGGAAATGGACAAGTTTTTCCTAAAATTCACATGGAAATGCAAGAGAGCAAGAATAGCCACACATCAAATAATAATAAAAGTAAAGTCTTAAAAAAAGAAAAGCAAGTTTGAAGATTCACATTTCCCGATTTCAAAACTTACTGTAAAGCTACCACATAATGAGCAATCTGTGGTACAAACATAAGATATATTCCATTATATCAATGGAATAGAATTGAGATTTCAAGCTAAGCCCATGCATTTAAGGTCAGTTGATTTTTGGTGAGGGTGCTATGACAATTCAATGGAAAAAGAATACTGTTTTAAACAAATTGTGCAGAGATAATTGGATGTCTACGTGCAAATGAATGAGTGAAATCTTACCTCACACCATTGACAAAAATTAACTCAAACTGGGTTAAAGATGTAAATAAAAGAACTAAAGCTGTGAAAAATTCTCAGAAGGAAACATAGATGTAAATCTTTGTGACCTTGGGTTAGGCAATGACTTCTTAGAGATGACACCTAAAGAACAAGCAATTAAAAGAGAAAGTTTTAGACAAAACTAGCCTTCATCAAAATTAATTTGTACGTTACAATTAAATTAAAACATCTGTGCTTCGAAGAACTCCATCAAGAAATTGAAAAGATAATCACAGGATGGGAAAGAGCCATTGCAAATCATATATTTGATAAACAGTTTGACAGTTTCTGGGAAAGTTAAATACAGAGTTACCATTTAACCAAGCAGTTCCACTCCTACATGTACACTCAAGTGATTCAGAAACATATCTATACAAAAACTTGTAAATGAATGTTCATAGCAGCATTATAGCCAACAAATGGAAACAACTCAAATATCTATCAACTGTTGAGTGGATAAGAAAGATGTGGTGTGAATACACACCGATAGAATAATCAGTTCAGTTCAGTTCAGTCACTCGGTCGTGTCCAACTCCTTGCAACCCCATGAACTTCAGCACACCAGGCCTCCCTGTCCCTCACCAACTCCCAGAGCCCACCCAAGCTCATGTCCGTTGAGTCGGTGATGCCACCCAACCATCTCATCCTCTGTCATCTCCTTCTCCTCCTGCCCTCAATCTTTCCCAGCATCAGGGTCTTTTCAAATGACTCAGTTCTTCACATCAGGTGGCCAAAGTATTGGAGTTTCAGCTTCAACATCAGTCCTTCCAATGAACACCCAGGACTGATCTCCTTTAGAATGGACTGGTTGGATCTCCTTGCAGTCCAAGGGACTCTCAAGAGTTTTCTCCAGCACTACAGTTCAAAAACATCAATTCTTCAGCACTCAGTTCAGTTCAGTTCAGTCACTCAGTCGTGTCCGACTCCTTGCGACCCCATGAATCACAGCATGCCAGGCCTCCTTGTCCATCACCAACTCCCGGAGTTCACTCAAACTCACATCCATCGAGTCGGTGATGCCATCAGCTTGTCATAAAAAGGAATGAAGACTGGTAATGCATTACAACACAGAGGAGTCTTGAAAATAATATGCTCAGTGAAAGAAGCTAGACACAAAAGACCACATATTGTATGATTCTATTTATATGAAATAACCAGAATAAGCAAGTTTATAGAGACAGAAAGAAGGTTAGTGGTTGCCAGGGACTGGAGGAAGAGGGAAGAAGAATTGGGGTGTTTCAGCTAATGGGCATGGGGTTCCTTTTTGGAGTGATGAGAATAATCCAGAATTGGATAGTAGTATGGGTTGCACAGTTCTGTAGAATATACTAAAAACCACTGAGCTGTACCACTGAATCATCTGTGTCTTAAATATATATGTATACACACACATAATCCTCTATTGTATGGTATGTCAATTATACTCCAATAAAGCTGTTAAAATTTTAATAATTTAAAGGGCAAATTTTTAAAGTTCAATAAATGTTTTAAATGTATAAATGGAAAAAACCTTCAACAGACCACCTCTCATCTCCACTGGCCCCACTACTCTGGTCTAAACTATCATCATCTCTGCAAAAAAATTCCTTACTCATCGTTCTGCTTCCAATCTTGCCCATCCCACTCTCCTTTACAACAGTAGTCTATTGTCTACACCAAAACTAAGTCTTCTTTTAAAAATGTAAATGAGGTCATGTCATTCTCCTGATCCAAATCCTTCACTGGCTTTCCATTGTACACGGAGCAGCTCTGCTTTTACCTGATTCAGATGTATGGCGCTGTCTGATTAATTCCCCTTGAAGAAATGCTTCCAAGGCCAATAAAATTTAAAAGCCTCTTTGAAGACAAAGAAGTTGACAGTGTTATACCCTGTCTCTTTTACTTTAGCTGTGAGAAGTCCTTAAGTGGGAAAGTTTGTGAGCTTTGACAACTTTACCTGCTCAGTCAACTAGCAAATATTTATAGAGTATCTAGCTCTGTTCCCAGAGTTGCAGTCCAGCTGGAAATGATGGTGTACAGTATCCATTTGATGAACAAGACTGATTTTCAAAGGCCTACACTGAAACTATGGAAGAAACAAAGAGGTGCAGATAACCAGCTTTTGTGGTTACCAGTCATGAGGACTGGTTCATACTCAGAAAAGGTTGCAAGAAAAGGAAGAAGGGCTTCTAATTTGGATCGACAGAGTGCCTCACTTCTTCTTACCCTATCTCTCATCTCCTCTAGGCAATCAGCCTTTAACTTTTCTTCCTAGCTCTACTCTACTATGGTCTGCTGCCTCCCCAAAGATTTGTTTACCAGTCATTTCATTGTTTTCAGGAGTGAGCAAATGACCAGATCATGAGATCCAGCAAA
Source organism: Bison bison bison (assembly GCF_000754665.1). Taxonomy (NCBI): domain Eukaryota; kingdom Metazoa; phylum Chordata; class Mammalia; order Artiodactyla; family Bovidae; genus Bison; species Bison bison. The sequence goes on from NW_011494508.1 coordinate 37,001, forward strand.
ACTGCTGAAGGCTCTGAGACTTTCAATTGTCTGTTTCAGATCCGGTACAGAGCATGTTCCTCCTACTAATTTTGAGCCTGGGACTGCAGCTTCAACAGACAGTAGGTAAGAAAAGTCAAAGGCTGGGGAGGGTCCTGAGAAAGGAACAGATGATGACCCCTAGCTGAAGATGAGGATGAGAATGTGGTCCTTGGGCTAAAGGCTTTCTTTAAGAGAAAGGGTGATTACCGGCTATGACAAGCGCAGTCAAAAGAATGGTGCCCAGGGTGGCTTGTGCGCACGTGTTTCCCTATCTTACAGAAACAGGGACTGATAATATTGGTCCATCTATCCCCACTCTCCAGTAAACATAGTAACAAGATGACAAGACCATTCAGACCATGCATTGCTGAAATGACCCAAGAGAACATGGGTTAAGTGTCCTGAAAGATGAGATGGCAAGCAGCTGTTCTTTTCTCTTCTGTCAGAGACACTTCCTCTATTAAAAAGCAACAGTAGCAGCCATTGGTCATTCACACATTAATGTGGGTTACTTGAATTGGGAAATCAGTCTTCCTTGCATCTAAATGAAAAATGAACCTTAAGCTATGCCTTTGGATTTTGAAGGAAGATACTCTGCTCGAGGGCATAGATGGCAAGGAGGAAAGCAGTTTCGGAGTTTCACTTTCCTGAGGAAGGCAGTTCAGACCATTCATGTGTTCAGTCAGGATCATGAGCGCTTTACAGTGGTGAACACCAGTATGTAAGAGAGGAAGACAGAAATGGACACAGGGAATTAGGTCCTCTGTAATAGCAGGCCCAATCCCATGGGAAGTCATCCAACATGCTGCCTTTGACTGAGAAAGAATGCCTTTGTTGGCACTGATAAATTTTTGAGGAGCTTTCCCCTCTCTTCCAGGTGATCCCAGTAGAATTCCTCCCCCTCCCTTGGGCTGCCCAGCAGGGTCTGGCACTAGAGTCATTGACTTGGGGCCATCTTTGGAGAACACCCCAATATTCTGCTTACTCCAGCCCTGCCCTTGCAGTAAGGGCAATATCAATGAACACTTGATATTTCCTTCCTAAGGGATCCTGGCCAGCTGGGATTTTTGGAGACAGGTGTGAAATTAACTCTTTCCTTATATGAATGCTCTGTGGATGGTCTACTGTGTTATCTGTAAAATAATTTAAAGTGTGAAGTGAAAAGCTATCAGAAAATATTTTCATTTTAAAATTACTAATTTTTAAATTGACATAAAATTTATACTTTTTTAAATAAAAACATCTATGAGTTTTGACATATGCATAATCATATAGCCACTTGCCAGGTGGCTCAGTGGTAAAGAATTCACCTGCCAATGAAGGATACATAGGTTTGATCCCTGGGTCAGGAAGATGCCCTAGAATAGGAAATGGCAGCCCGTTCCAGTATGCTTGCCAGGACATTGCATTGACAGAGGAGCCTGGTGGGCTACAGTCTATGGGGCCGCAGAATTGGACATGACTGAGCACACACGCTCACACATAGTCATATAGCCACTACCACAATCAAGACCCAGAACGGTTCTGTCACCAAACAAACAAAAACCGTCCCTCAACCGCCCCCCAACTCTATCCTATAGTTTTAAATTTTCCAGAATGTTATATAAATGGGATCATTTTTAGACATTCCTTTTGCCTGGCTTTCACTTATCACAGTGCATTTGAGATTTACCCATATTGTTATATGAATCAGTAGTTCATTTCTTTTTGTTGCTGATTAGTATCACACTGTCTGTATGCACCACATTTTGTTTATTCATTTTCCAGTTGAGGGACTTTTGGGTTGTTTCCTGTTTTTGGCTATTATAAATATAGTTGCTTTAAACATTTGTATATAGGTTTTTGTGGAAGCATAGAGTTTCATTTCACTTGGGTGAATACCTAGGAGTGGGATTGCTGAGACATACATTAAGTATATATTTAACTTTATAAGAAACCATCAAGCTGTTCTTAGTATCTATACTGTTTTTGCATTCCTTCCAGTAAAGTATGAGAGTTCCAATTGTTCCACATCCTTGACATCACTTGGTATTGACATTGTCATTTTTGTTTTTAAAGACATTCTAATAGGTGTACAGAAGTATCTCATTGAGGTTTAATCTGCCTTTCCCTAGTATCTGGCAATGATAAGCATATTTTCATGTACCTATTGCCCATCCATATATCTTCTTAAGTGCATATCAAATCATTGACCATTTTTAATTGGGTTATTTTCTTATTTTTCAGTTTTGAGAGTTTTTTATGTATTCTGGATACAAATTCTTCATCAGATATGTGATATGCAAATATTTTCTCCTAGTCTGTGGTTCATCTTTTCATTCTCTTAACAGTGTCTTTTGCAAAGGAGAGATTTTAATTTTGAAGCTATCCAATTTATCAAATTTTTTCTTTGATGGCTAGTCATATCTAAGAATCTTTAGATTCTTTGCCTAACCCACGACCTGAAAGATTTTCTTCTATGTTTTCTTCTAAACATTTTATAGTTGTACATTTTACATTTAGGTTTGCCATCCACCTTCAGTTGATTTTTGCATAGTATACAAAAATTTTTGTGAAGTGTAGATTGGGATTTTTCTTTTTGGTATATGGACATCCAGTCGCTCCAGCCCCATTTGTTCACTTATTGAAAAGACTGTCTTTTTTCTATTGATTGCCTTTGCACCTTTGTAAAAAAAAAGGCAATTGGCTCTTTGTGTGAGTCTTTTTCTGGGCCCTCTGTCTGTATTATTGATCTATGTATATATGCTTTCACTCATATCACTCTCTTATTACTATAGCGTTGTAGTTCAGTTTTTTTTTCTTATATTTTCATTTCAAAACCTAAGGCATCTTGTAACTTAGACATATTCAAGAAAAATATTTATTTTTGTACTTCGTCATGTCTTGGAAGAAAAAGTAACCCCAATCTTATGTCTCTCATTGATGCTTCCTTCTTTCTTCATCCATCTGAGAAGAATAAAACTCAAGAGGCACATGGCCATGGTGATGCTGACGTCACTCTAGGACAGGGACCACACTCTGGGTCATTCTGTCTAGGTTATAGCCGACCTTCAAAACTACATCTGCTGACCCCTGAGATATACAAAGCAGAAGAATCAGGTTGGGGAAGGGATTTCAAGTAGACAAGATGTCTCATGCAGCATTCTTGCAAAAAGAAGTGCATGAGTCAGGTGTCCAGAGCAGCATCTATCCAGAACCAGGAACTAGAGTTTTCTGAGGACTGGCTGTGTAAAGCAATCCCCTCTCACCTCCCCGCCTAGACCCATCCTCACTTTTCAAATCCCTTAGGTAGGAAGTCTGTAAGCATTTAAGTTTCTGTTAATGCAGAAAAAAAGTATAAAATTAGCTTAAAGAGGAAGCTATCTTGGGAGTTAATGCAAATAAATTGTTTTGTGTTTCCTGGAGATATGACAGGTGCTGACTCCTGATTGCAAATAAAATGCAAACTTCTCCCAAGAACTTTCAAAAAGGCCCTAGCATTATTCAAGCCAGCTATTTTCATCTGTCTAAAGAACCTTCATGTGTTAATTTTTCATGCTGTAGCCACGTCCTTCACCCTTTAATTTAGTCAAGACGACCAAATGAATATTTCGTCTGCCTAGTTTTGCAGTTGTGGAAACTTTTTCAGTGTTCTCCTTTGTCTGATGACATCAGGAGTTCAGTGCTACGTTGAAGTTTAGTTTTATAACCATGTGACATATGAAATAGAACACAAATGTCTTTTACTTAGTATAAAGCTGAAAAGTATATCTGTTTCATTAATGTATGTAGTATACACAGGCCAGTAGATATATAGTCATATCTGTTAGAAGTACATGCTTTCAGGGCACAGAGATATGAATGTGAATTCCAACTCCATGAGCTCCCACTTTTTTACTTTGGGCGAGTTGCATCTTTTCTTTAAGCCCCAGTTTCCCCATCTGTGAAATGAGTGCAGTGACTCCAGTCTTGCAGCTTTGGGGACATCAAATGAGATGTACAGTTTAGCCTAGTGTCTGGTTCATTGTGTTTAATAAATGTTAACTGTTACTCTATCTTACACAACAGACCAAATACAAACCAGTGTTATAACTCTGTTTCTTAAATGTTAATATGCATTTGAATCCCCCAGCCTTGTCAAAATGCAGGTTCTGCTTCTTTAGTCCTGGGAAGGGACTGGGATTCTGCATTCCTAACTAGCTGCCTAAGAAAACTGAGAACAACACTTTGAATGGTTTCTCAATGCTCCTTGCACATTAGAAACTCCCAGGAAATTATTTTTAGTTGATGCTGGCCTCACGAAATGATTAGAATTTAATTTTATAGGATACAAAGTGGGGTCTGAGCATGTTTTAAAAGCTTCCCAAGCTGATACCAACTATGGCTAAGGTTGAGGCCCTCTCATTAGTGACTCTAATATGCAGCCAAGCTTGAGAAAAACCTCTTCACAGAATTGTTTGCAAAAGTGTTTTGATTTCCTCTGTAATTTACAATAAGTAAGATGGCTCAGAGGGTAAAGCGTCTGCCTGCAATGCGGGAGACTTGGGTTCTATCCCGGGGTCGGGAAGATCCCCTGGAGAAGGAAATGGCAACCCACTCCAGTACTCTTGCCTGGAAAATCCCACGGACAGAGAAGCCTGGTGGGCTACAGTCCACGGGGTCGCAAAGAGTCAGACAAGACTGAGCGACTTCACTTTCACTTTCAAGAATACTTTAGGATTGCAAAACTGTACTGCTTTCCTAAACTTATTTTATATCAAGTAATCAAGCTGAAAGCTTTGCATGTTTTAAAAACTTCAATTGTGGGAAAATTAGACCAACTAACAATCTTCTAGTTATTCTGAGTGACTCAGATACATGACTCATGTTTGCCAATTGCCCTTTCCTCTTGTGAATGTTAGCCAGAAAATGTCACCTGCCTGAGAGATAGCACACTTCATGCTTCCATAAAGGGTTCCATGTGTGTATATACTCTTACACTCTGTAGAAGGCAGAGGGGAAAAGCAAGCAGAAAATGGGTTTTTGTCAAAGGCCCAAACAGTGAAGAGGGGAGTTCTGCTGTATGCTGTGGGGAGTTCCAGAGGAAGTTACAGGTGTTCCTTCTCTCACGAGAAGAAAGTGTAAGTGTGGTAAATAAATTTGCTAAATAAATCCAATACAGACTACACCAAAGTCCTCTGATTCTTGTTAAATCTCAGACTCAGCAACTAACTTTACCTGCAAGCCCCATTTCTCTTCCCTGTTTCTTGTTTTATCTTGTTTCTTGTTCTTCTTTTATCGTATAATAAAAGAGAAGGAAGTACTATGACGAGAGTAAGATCAGATCAGATCAGTCACTCAGTCATGTCTGACTCTTTGCAACCCCATGAGTCGCAGCACACCAGGCCAACCAGTCCATTCTGAAGGAGATCAGCCCTGGGATTTCTTTGGAAGGAATGAAGAGAGTAAAAGTAGTATAAATTTCTAAACCAGGCACATAGAAGATAGTTAATACATATTTGATGAGTGAATAAAACAGGTAGCTCTGTTTTAGGTATAAGAGGACTTAATAACAAATATTTGGAGATGATTCTAGGAATCTACTTTTAGGAGTATCCTATTACGGAGACTTGGGGGAGAGTTATTACAAGTGTTCAGGGCATTCCACAAAATGGAATCGTATGGGAAATTTAGAAGCACAGTGTCTTTTTTCACATGTATCATCCCAGAGTCATCTCAATGTGGCCAAGAAAATGCAAGCTTAATTAGCATTGTTTTATACAGAAGCACTGCCCCGACCCCCATTCTGTACCAAAAAATACCAGGCAGATGTGAACTCCTTTCTGTTAGAAAGGCACGTTCATGTTCTAGCTGTGGTTAAAACAGGGTTTGGAAGAAAGATATAAACTCATCACTTATTTTTAAGAAAATTCATATTGTGCACTACACTAACAGGTGCATTGGGTGGTGATTAAGAATGCCGGTTTGTGCAATTTAGGGCAAAATGAAGTTTGATGAGAGGAAAACAGAAGTGAATATGGGTGCATGCATACTCAGTCTCTCAATCATGTCCTACTCTTTGCAAATATGGGTAGGCTCATCCTTTTTTTTCTCTTCCTCTCCTTCTTTTGTCACTTATATGTTAAACCTCTAACTAGAATTTAGTATGTGCTAGGCACTGGAGACACCAAAACAAATTCAACCTGCACTGCCTTCAAAGATTTGCAGGATGGTAGGAGGAAAAACTCCAGTCAGAAGAGAATTTCAATGTGAATCATTTGAGCAACTGAAAACCCCCAGTCTATTTTTACTGTGAAATCTGTTGTCCAGGATGGTCAGAACACCACTTTCTCAAGAACTAAAGCATGGTAGAAAAGAAAGGAACCAATGTTTGCTGACTACCTACTACCTGCCAAAATAAGCCATTTTGTGCTGTTTATCTAGTTTTCACCACACTGCTGACAGGTAGATTTAACCTTGGACCTTTGCAGATAAAGAGGCCGAGACTCATAGAGGTTTGATCAAGATCAAAGGGTTCATAATCTGGATACACTCAGAATTTGAACCCAGGTTCATCTGTCACTAAATCCCAAGCTCCTTTCATACTATGTTTTATGTGGAAGCAACCCCTTAAATAGCGTATTCTAGAAGCCATCCCCAAATATTTGTTAAATGAAAGTTTTGAATTAATTAAATGAATGGATTAATGAAGCAAGTCCTACTGAACATAATTTGATCTAATCTTCTGTCATAATTCAGAAGCTACTTTGAGATGGTACCCGCAGTCTTAATGACTCCCCATTCATTATTGATGGAAACAGCATAATTTTGTACAGTCTCTCACAATTTATTCATGCATACACTACTTTCATTAGTTTTGCCATGTTTGACTACTCTTTGCACTATTGTTTTTATAGAATTATCTAAATCAACTGAGCTTTTATTTTTTGAACAAAACAATCTACCCCTGTGGTAAATGGAAAACCAGTATCAATGATACTAGTAAATAGAAGATATGAGCAAAAATAAATGCAATAAAAGTAAAGTGGTGCTTTAAAGTCTACCCTGATAATATCTGTCTGAGCGCTTCTTGTTTTATTAAAAGGAAAAATAACCATTGTTAGAAATGTGAAAGTCTAGTTGCAAATTGTATGTAATTTGAAAGATTGAAATAGAATTGAAGAGGGGATAAATTCTTCTCTGCATAACCCAACTCCCTTTGGGCCTTGATTCTTTCATATGTAAAATCATTGTGCATACTTCTTGAGGTATATGCCTCACATTTTGGGAACTACTGTTTCAAAAACTATAGATTTTGAAGTCAACCATCTGACTGGCTCTGAATTTTAACTTTACTAATTGTGCATCCTGAAACAAACCTCTTTGACCCAGTTTCTTTAACTATAAAACAGTCATGATTATGCATATTTTATGGTTGCATTTTCAATATTGAATGATATGGTTTAGAGTCTAGAACAGTGGCTGACACATGGTAGATATACATTAAGTATTAGTATTAGTAGAAAAGACATTTCTACAGTGGGCTTGTATGATGTAGTGGTCAAGAGCACTTGAACTTAGCAATACCTAGGTCTGATCCTGGCTGTGCAATCTTAGGCAAGTTGTTTAACCATTCTGTGTCAGTTTCGTTTTCTAAAAAGAAGATGGCTCTACCTCATTGTCTTGCTGGGAGACTAAAAGAGATCATGTGTTAGCAGAGGCCCACCACCTAGTAAGAATTCAACAGTTGATAGTTGTTATTATTACTATCTCTGCGGAGAAGGCAATGGCACCCCACTTCAGTACTCTTGCCTGGAAAATCCCATGGATGGAGGAGCCTGGTAGGCTGCAGTCCATGGGGTCGCTAAGAGTCGCACACGACTGAGTGACTTCACTTTCACTTCTCACTTTGATGCGTTGGAGAAGGAAATGGCAACCCACTCCAGTGTTCTTGCCTGGAGAATCCCAGGGACAGGGGAGCCTGGTGGGCTGCCGTCCATGGAGTTGCACAGAGTCGGCCACGACTGAAGCGACTTAGCAACAGCAGCAGCAGCAGAAGCTGCTGAGAGGAGGTAAAATTTGGCAGGGAATGATGTAATTTGATCCATATAAAGAAAATGAGCTTGGATCATGGGAGCAGGAGGCCAGTCAGCTGTACAGGTGAGGAGTGTTGAGAGGCAAGAGCAGGGATCAAGAATCACACTCTTCCACAAAGTGGATAGGGCAAGGGATAGAAAAGAACTTCTGCAAATGCCCAGATACTGATAGATGTCTCCTGGGAAACCGAGGTTGTATGGGTCTCCTCAGCTCCCCCACTCTGAACAGAACTGAAATGTGAAGGCAGACAGTGGGGAATGTCTTATTTTCTGTTCAGCTTTGTTCACAGTGACCATCCCAAAGGAAATGTACATGGTAGACTACGGCAGCAATGTGACCTTGGAGTGTGATTTTGACACTGGAGGTCCTGTGGAACTCGGGATTTTAAAAGCCAGTTTGCAAAAAGTGGAAAATGATACAGTCTTGCTCAGTGAAAGAACCACTTTGCTGGAGGAGCAGCTGCCCCTGGGGAAGGCCTTGTTCCTCATCCCCCGAATCCAGCTGAAGGATGCAGGGCAGTACCGCTGCCTGATCATCTATGGGATTGCCTGGGACTACAAGTACCTGACGCTGAAAGTCAAAGGTGAGTACTTTCAGGGACTGGAATCCACGGAGGCACCTCTCCAATGCAGGACCTGTGTTAGCTGCAAGTAACAAGTCCACTGAAGCTAGCCCAAGCAAAAACTGGGACGATGATTATAAAGAGAAAAAGCTACCTCAGAGAAGACAAAAGCACCTGCTCAGAAGTAGTTTTTCATATCTATGTATAAAGCAATGGAGGTGAGGGTAAATAGGGGTAGAGGGAATAAAACGGGTCTAGAGAAAGCCAGGAAAATGACTCTCTGTAAGTTGGGAGGGTACCAAAGATAAGTTTTGCCTAATTCACAGGAACGATATTGGCTTGATATTATACTACTCTTTCAGAGTCCAGAGTTTTTTAAACTATGATTTGCTACCCATTAAAAGTTTAAAATATCAGTTTAAAAGTGACAAAAGTGGGCTTTTTACCAATAAAATTAATAAATGAATAGAATTGAATATATCAGGGCATCACAAACTATTTCAGAGGGGATGTGTGTGTGTGTGTGTGCACGCATGCGCACACATGTGGGTGTGCATCTTGGCTTGTGGTATAATAAATTCTTTCTCACTCTGGGTCATAGTCTAAAATGTTTGGGAAATGCTACTCTAGCCTCAGTCTTATCTATTGCACAGAAAACAGCTGAAGTTCAGAGAACTGAAATGGGTAGCCTGAGGGAGCCAATTCAGTAGCTGTCTCCATTCCTCTGAGTTGAGGGCTCTCTCCACTACAACATGAGCCAAGAACCTAAATCAGAAGAGAATCTTCAAGTTGCTGTTTGTTCTGGAAAAGGTCACTTGAGCAAAGACATAACAACTATAGAAAAGTAGATTTGGCTCTGTCAATCAGCTTGTGTGTCTCAGCCTTTACTAACTGTTCTGAGGTAAACTATGTCAGTTTTCCTCTGCCACTAGACCTCAGAGGATCTCTTCTGTCTTCTGGAGAGTCTCCGAATTTTGGTCCCTAAAGACCATTGACCTTGACAGCTGTGGTGTGATTTTACAATCTGGAATAAAGAAGGACAAACTGGTATAATTAGACATGAGGGTGAATGTTGTTTTCACCTGTGACCTTGAGTGGGTTATTTTGATTTTCATCAGTCAGAGTTCAGTCGCTCAGTTCTGTCCGACTCTGTGACCCCATGGACTGCAGCACGCCAGGTTTCCCTGTCCATCACCAACTCCCGGAGCTCACTCAAACTCATGTCCATTGAGTTGGTGGTGCCATCCAACCATCTCATCCTCTGTCATCCCCTTCTCGTCCTGCCTTCAATCCTTCCCAGCATCAGGGTCTTTTCCAATGGGTCAGTTCTTCTCATCAGGTGGCCAAAGTATTGGAGTTTCAGCTTCAGCGTCAGTTCTCCAATGAGTATTCAGGACTGATCTCCTTTAGGATGGACTGGTTGGATCTCCTTGCAGTCCAAGGGACTCTCAAGAGTCTTCTCCAACACCACACTTCAAAAGCACCAGTTCTTCAGTGCTCAGCTTTCTTTATAGTCCAACTCTCACAACCATACATGACTACTAAAAAAACCATAGCTTTGACTGGATGGATCTTTGTTGGCAAAATAATGTCTCTGCTTTTTAATATGCTGTCTAGGTTGGTCATAGCTTTCCTTCCAAGGAACAAGAATCTTTTAATTTCATGGCTGCAGTCACCATCTGCAGTGATTTTGGAGCCCCCAAAAATAAAGTCTGTCACTGTTTCCATTGTTTCCCCGCCTATTTGCCATGATGTGATTGGACTGGATGCCATGATCTTCGTTTTCTGAATGTTGACTTTTAAGCCAACTTTCTCACTCTCCTTTCACTTTCATCAAGAGGCTGTCTAGTTCTTCTTTGCTTTCTGCCATAAGGGTGGTGTCATCTGAATATATGAGGTTATCATAATCTGGAATTTTTCTTATTTATAAAAGAATAGCAATAGTAGCTGGAGAAGGCAATGGCACCCCACCTCATGGGAAAATCCCATGGACGGAGAAACCTGATAGGCTGCAGTCCACGGGGTCGCTAAGAGTCGGACATGACTGAACGACTTCACTTTCACTTTTCACTTTCATGCATTGGAGAAGGAAATGGCAACCCACTCCAGTGTTCTTGCCTGGAGAATCCCAGGGATGGGGGAGCCTGGTGGGCTGCTGTCTATGGGGTCGCACAGAGTCGGACACAACTGACGTGACTTAGCAGTAGCAGCAGCAATAGTAGCATCTACCACATAAGATTACTGTAAAAATTAAAAGAGATAACGTAAAAAACTGAGCATGATGCCTGGCATATGGTGGGTGTCCAGAGATTTGGTTCAAAGACCCTCAGTTCCCGCAAGGACAGTGCCCTCTTACACATCAACTAACAGTGAATCATCAAGAAAGCCCTGAGCCTGGATGTAACCTCCTTCTACCTTTACTGCATTTTCTACAATCAGCTGGGAGGAGCTGCAGACATTGACATTAGTCTGAGTTTAATCAATGGTTGGAGAGAGAGCTCAACATCCTCATGATCTCCTAGTGTCCTTGGATATCTACACCCCAAAATCACTGCCCCGTGTTTGTTGATCTTTGTGGGCATACTTTAATGCATGTAGGGTCTTTGGGCAATTTGATACCAGTCCCAGTCTTTCTTGCTCTGGCTGAGGGGTGTCCCTCATCCATGGAAAGGCACTCTGCCTGCTTCCTCACCTAGATCAGGGATGACTTGACAGGATGACTCAAACCTTAATTAATTAATTATTAATCCCTTATACCTTTAATGATTGTCCAGCTAGACTATATGGGATCACAAAGACCTTCTATGGGATGCATACACATAGACAGTTTTAGGAAATTAGTTTCTAGATTTTCATCTTCCTCAAATACTCTTTCCCTAAATTGACTGTGCCTGAGAATGTGTCTTCCAGGCAAGGCTCTTGGGGTTCCCCTAAAACACTTCCTCTTTTAATTTTGCTTTACCCACTTCATATAAAGCCTACCTCTCACCCATCATGAATATAGTGCTTTGCTCTGAGGTGTAAAAACTTCCATAGTGCCAAACAAAAGAATGACTGGAAATATTGATATCTTACCAAATTGTAATGACTAACAAATCCTTCAGCAAACCAGGAAGTATCAAATTCTCTGTTTTCAGCAAAATTGAAGGAGTCCCTAATACAGTTAATAGGTAATAAAAAAAAAGAAATACTTTTGTTATATAAATCATAAGGCTTTCAAAGAATGAAATATTACTATAACTGAACTCCTTCCATGCCCACCTATTTATTCATATGAGCATGATTCCTTAGCACTTATAGCTACAAAAAATGAAAAACAGAAATAGAATTGATTCTGAAGATTGTCTCATTCCAACTTTTAAGTCATTTGTGTCCTCATGCACAGATAGAAAATAAGAATCCCATCCATACCATTAAGAGATACCTTTCCAGTAAACTTTTCTTAAGTTTAATAATTGTCAATATTCATAATATTTGTTTTGATTTTACATGTGCTGATAATAATGGAAACTAGACCTCAATGCTGAAGAAAAATTTGAACACTTAAAGCCTCATTGTCACAAGAAAAAAATTTAATTTCAATAGCTATTCATTTTTGTTATTGCAAAGAAACAAAAGGATAACCACCAAAGGAGTGATCAAACATGTTGCATTAGGATAAAATTCTGTAGAAGTGGAATGGGAACTGATATTTAAGGAATATTAATAGAAAGAAAAGTTCTGACCATTTATTTTTCTTTTTTTATGAATATATTTATTTATTATTTATTGGCTGCACTGGATCTTCGTTGCCATATGTGGACTTTCTCTAGTTGTGGTGTGTGGGCTTCTCATTGCAGTGGCTTTTCTTTCTGTGGAGCACAGGTTCTAGG
>NW_011494508.1:49610-58142 GCF_000754665.1 Bison bison bison
CAAGGCACATGGGCTTCAGTAGTTGTGGCTCACAGGCTTAGTTGCTCTGCCGCATGGGGGATCTTCACAGACCAGGGGTCAAACGGGTGTCCCCTGCATTGCAAGGAGGATTCTTAACCACTGGACCACCAGGGAAGCCCTGTATTTTTCAGTGGATGGTGGTGTGTATTAAAGACACCTTCTTTGATATCAAGGTGATGTTGGATACATTTGTGAATGAGTGAAATGCCTTAATGAAAATATGTGTTCATAAAATGCTAAACATTATATATTTTTCCAATATAGAAACCTATGAAATATTCCAAGAATAAACTTAATAAATATGTGAGAGGGAGCACACTACATCACAATTGTTTTAGGAGGAATGCAAGCAAAAAGGGAAAAAAAAAAGGAGGTTGAAGTTAAGCACCTAAGGATATTCTGCCCTAATTGGGGGTCTCTGAAAGAAACACGGGATATCTGGGACCCCAGTTAGGGTGCACTTAAATAGAACAAGACTAGAGGGAGGATGTGTTTGTCTTTAAAATGCCTAATTTTTGGCATATACTTGAAAATAGATTTATAATATTTTCTTTGATGTCTGGACAACAGTTCATAATAAGTATGGTGAAAAGAGGATTGATTTCATAAGGACAGGAAAAAAAACACCAGATAGCATGGCTAAAGAGTTTATAAAAGTAACAGAAGGCTGCAGTTTTTGAAATGCCAGGTTGCAACCCAAGATTAGATATCTGTCAGAGGAAGGTCAAGCAGCATGATGGAAGAGGAGAGCACAGCAGCCCTGAGAAGCAAGGGATTGAGCACAGTGGCTGAGAACCGGCCTGTGCATGGATCCCAGACAGACATAGAGCAGAAGCTAAGAATAGAAGGGCCAAACCATCCTGAAGGCCTGAGCAGGCTAAGGCTTGGCAGAATTTCTTTAAATCAACAGAAAGGCCCAGGATAGAGTACAACTTCATCAAAAAGTGGAGGAATAAGGCATCATAGAGAGAAACAGCCCTCACCCTAAGAAGGGGAAGACAAACAGCATAGGGAGGAGATAGCCCAAGAGAAACATCTTCGTAGTGAAATGATGTCTGTACATTTAGCTTCTAGACCCAGAAAAAAAGCATTTGCTAAAATAACTTAGTAATGAGGCTAAATCTCTGCTCTGTCTTTTCTCCCTGGGGAAACAGAAGGGAATAAGGAAAGCCTGAGTTAAGAAAACAATATCCTGAATTTTGAGGGGTGGGAAAGCTCCTGGAAATTACAAACTGTTTAACCTGATGTTCCTCTCCAGGTCATTTAACAGACCAATTGAGAGCAGTCCTAAAATATTTCTTTTAATGACTGATAGAAACCTGCCAGGACTCTTTAAATTTAAGGCATTTAAAACTACATTTTTTTCCACCTTAGTTATGGTCATTGTGATGATAAAGCAGATAATACTATGTACAGTAGATAATATAGTGCTATAATATAATAATATCATATACTATATGATTCAAATGTTACTGGCAACTTTATTTCAGAAATGCTAAAGTTGCCAGTAACATTTGAATCATATAGTCAGAAATAGCAGAATAACAGAAAGCATTTAAACCAGTGGAAACTGAAATCAGAAAGTAGTAATTCTTTTGATGAAACAGACTGAGAAGCCAAATGGAGAATAGTGAGGCAAGTCAGCAATTAGTGAAAGCAGGAAGAGACAATAATTACCAGTACTAATTGACTATTTAATACGTTCTAGGTACCTAACTCATTTATCATTCTAACACTACAGTTAAGGATAAGTAATACTGTGCTTATTTTACTAATGAGGCTTAAGGCTTGACAGGTTATGTAAGCAGCACTGAAGTCTAGTCAAAACTTTTGGACTCTAAGGCCCATGTTCTTAACTAGTATGCTTACCATGTGTTGTTTTGCTAAACCAGACAAGTAAGTACCAATGGGTTAAAGCTACCATGAGGCAAACTTTGACTTGGTGTCAAGATAATCTTCCCAATGAAAGTTTAACTTTCTTATTGTCTAATCACTGCAAGGACTAATTCTGGAAGTAGGAGCTTCCATACGTAAGTGTATTTAACCAAAAGTTAGTTATCTAGCAGGTTACCAATATCAAGGAAAAAAAAATATTATTAAAGAGAAAAAGGGACATTTCATAATGATAGAAAAAAATCAATTCAGCAAGAAGATATAACAATCCTAAATGTATATACATCTAACCATATAGCTTCAAAGTGTATAAAACAAAATTTGACAGACCTAAAAGGAGAAATAAACTGATCCATAATCATATTTGGAGATTTCAACTCATCTCTATTATAACTGGTAGAATATCCAAAAAGAAAACAAGAGAGTAGAACAGCATTAGCCATTTTCATTGACTTATACAAAACTCATGCCCAACAACTACAGAATACACATTGTTTCCAAGTGCATGTGAAACATTCAAGATAGTCATCTAGCAAAGCTGCTGGAGAAGATACTTTTTGTCGAGCAGGAAGTTGGACTAATTGAATTTTAAGATCACTGCCACCTCTGAAATTCTAAAATTTACTCATATTTTCCTAAGAATATCACCCCTGCGTCCAGCTTCCCCATTGTGTGTTGCTGATAATGATGTGTTTTTACCCACTTCCCAAATAAGATGGGGAGACTTCTTTAATGTTATGTAAATGAAGGATGTGGGCTCATGCCTCTCCCTCAGACCTTGCTCGTTCTTTTTAAAAAAATGTATTTTATTTTTTCATTGACGAATAGTTGATTTACAATGTTATGTTAGTTTTGTGTGTGATTCAGTTTTATATGTATGTATATATGTATATATATAGATATGTGGTGTATATATATATATTCTTTTCCCAATTCTTTTCCATTATAGGTTATTACATATTTTGAATATAATTTCCTGTGCTATACAGTAACTATTTGTAGTTCGTCTATTTTATATATAGTAGTGTATATCTGTGGAGAAGGAAACGGCAACCCACTCCAGTATTCTTGCCTGGGGAGTCCTGTGGACGGAGGAGCCTGGTGGGCTGCCGTCTATGGGGTCATACAGAGTCGGACACGACTGAAGCCACTTAGCAGCAGCAGCAGTGTATATCTAGGGCTCCCCAAGTGGCTCAGTGGTAAAGAATCCGCTTACCAATACAGGAGACATGAATTTGATCTCTGGGTTGGAAAGAGCCCCTGGAGAAGGACATGTCAACCCACTCCAGTATTCTTGCCTGGGAAATCCCATGGACAGAGGGGCCTGGAAGGCTATAGTCCATGGGGTCGTAAAGAGTCAGACATGAATTAGCAACTAAACAGCAGCAGCAGCAGTGTGTATCTATTAATCCCAAACTCCTAAATTATCCCTCTGCCCCATCCCCCTATAGTAACCATAACTTTGTTTTCTATGTCTATGAATCTACTTCTGTTTTGTAAATAAATTCATTTGTATCATATTTTTAGATCCCACATATAAGTGATATCATGATATTTGTCTTTGTTTCAATTAGTATGCTAATCTCTAGTTTCATCCAAGTTACTGCAAATGACATCATTTCACTGTTTTTTTTTTTAATTTAAATTTTATTTCATTGTTTTTTATGGCTGAGTTATATTTTATACACACACACACACTTTGGCCTTGGAGTGCAAAATGAAGTAGGGAAAAGCTAACAGAGTTTTGCCAAGAGAACGCACTGGTCATAGCAAACACCCTCTTCCAACAACATAAGAGAAAACTCTACACATGGACATTACCAGATGGTCAATAGTGAAGTCAGATTGACTATATTCTTTGAAGCCAAAGATGGAGAAGCTCTATACAGTCAGCAAAAACAAGACCAGGAGCAGACTGTGGCTCAGATCATGAACTCCTTATTGCCAAATTCAGACTGAAATTGAAGAAAGGAAAACCACTTGACCATTCAGGTATGACCTAAATCAAAGTCCTTATGATCATACAGTGGAAGTGATAAATAGATTGAAGGGATTAGATCTGATAGAAAGAGTGCCTGAAGAACTATGGACGGAGGTTTGTGACATGGTACAGGAGGCATTGATCAAGACCATCCCCAAGAAAAAGAAATGCAAAAAGGCAAAATGGTTGTCTGAGGATGCCTTACAAATAGCAGGGATAAGAAGAGAAATGAAAGGCAAAGGAGAAAAGGGAAGGTATATCCATTTGAATGCAGAGTTCCAAAGAATAGCAAGGACAGATAAGAAAGCCTTCCTCAGTGATCAATGCAAAGAAATAGAGGAAAACAACAGAATGGGAAAGACTAGAGATCTCTTCAAGAAAATTAGAGATACCAAGGGAACATTTCATGCAAAGATGGGCTCGATAAAGGACAGAAATGGTATGGACCTAACAGAAGCAGAAGATATTAAGAAGAAGTGGGAAGAATACACAGAAGAACTATACAAAAAAGATCTTCATGACCCAGATAATCAGGATGGTATGATCGCTCACCTAGAGCCAGACGTCCTGGAATGTAAATTCAACTGGGCCTTAGGAAGCATCTCTATGAACAAAACTAATGAAGGTGATGAAATTGCAGTTGAGCTGTTTCAAATCCTAAAAGATGATGCTGTGAAAGTGCTACGTACGCCAGAACTTTGGAAAACTCAATATGCCAGCAAACTTGGAAAACTCAGCCATGGCCACAGGACTGGAAAAGATCAATTTTCATTCTAATCCTGAAGAAGGGCAATGCTAAAGAATGTTCAAACTACTGCACAATTGCACTCATGGCTCAGACAGTAAAGCGTCTGCCTACAATGCGGGAGACCCAGGCTCAATCCCTGGGTCAGGAAGATCTCCTGGAGAAGGAAATGGCAACCCACTCCAGTATTCTTGCCTGGAAAATCCCATAGATGGAGAAGCCTGGTGGGTTACGGTCCATGGGGTCGCAAAGAGTCAGACACGACTGAGTGACTTCACTTTCACTTTCACACGCTAGCAAAGTAATGCTAAAAATTCTCCAAGCCAGGCTTCAACAGTACATGAACTGTGAACTTCCAGATGTTCAAGCTGGATTTAGAAAAGGCAGAGAAAACAAAGATCAAATTGCCAACATCCATTGGATCATAGAAAAAGCAAGAGTTTTTCAGAAAAACATCTACTCCTGCTTTATTGATTACACCAAAGCCTTTAACTGTGTAGATCACAACAATCTGTGGAAAAGTTTTAAAGAGATGGAAATACCAGACCACCTTACCTGCCTCCTGAGAAATCTATATGCAGGTCAAGAAGCAACAGTTAGAACAAGACATGGAACAACTGGTTCCGAATTGGGAAAGGAGTACATCAAGACTGTGTATGGTCACCCTGCTTATTTAACTTATATGCAGAGTACATCATGCTGGACTGGATGAAGCACAATCTGGAATCAAGATTGCTGGGAGAAATATCAATAACCTCACATATACAGATGACCACCGTTATGGCAGAAAATGAAGAGGAACTGAAGAGACTTCTGATGAAAGTGAAAGAGGAGAGTGAAAAGGTTGGCTTAAAACTCAACATTCAAGAAACTAAGATCATGGCATCCGGTCCCATCACTTCATGGCAAATAGATGAGGAAACAGTGGAAACAGTGACAGACTTTTTATTTTCTTGGTCTCCAAAATCACTACAGATTGTGATTGCAGCCATGAAATTAAAAGACTCTTGTTCCTTGGAAGGAACGCCACAACCAACCTAGATGGCATATTAAATAGCAGAGACATTACTTTGCCAACACTGATCCGTCTAGTCAGAGCTATGGTTTTTCCAGTAGTCATGTATGGATGTGAGAGGAGGACTATAAAGAAAGCTGAGCACCAAAGAATTGATGCTTTTGAACTTGGTGTTGGAGAAGATTTTTGAGAATCCCTTGGGCTGCAAGGAGGTCCAACCTGTCAATCCTAAAGGAAAGCAGTCCTGAGTATTCTTTGGAAGGACTGATGCCGAAGCTGAAACTCCAGTACTTTGGCCACCTGATGTGAAGAACTGACTCATTGGAAAAGACCCTGCTGCTGGGAAAGATTGAAAGCAGGAGGAGAAGGGGATGACAGAGGATGAGATGGTTGGATGGCATCACCGACTCAATGGACATGGGTTTGAGCAAGCTCCAGGAGTTGGTGATAGACAGGGAAGTCTGGTGTGCTGCGCAGTCCATGGGTCACAAAGAGTCAGGCATGACTGAGCAACTGAACTGAACTGAACACACACATACACCACATCTTCTTTCTTTACCAATTCATCTGCCAATGAACATTTATATTCCTTCCATATCTTGGCAATTGTAAATAGTGCTGTAGTGAACATTGCAATGCATATATTTTTTCAAATTAGAGTTTTCATCTTTTCTGGATATATGCCCATGGGTGGGATTGCCGGATCATATGGTAATTCTGCTTTAAGGATCCTCTATCCTGTTCTCCATCATGACTATAGCAATTTACATTCCCACCAATAGTGTAGGACAGTTTAAGTGAGAGGAGATATATTAAGGTGATGGAGTCAGGTTTAGAGCTACTCACCCCAGTTGTCTCTAAGTTCTTGACTAAGTGAGATATACCCAGAGTAATTAGTAGCCAAATGGGAAATGAGCTCCAGTTTTTAAAATAATAACTGGATTAACACGTAATTTTTTCCTTTTGCCTCTCCCTACATTGAGCCTTCTCTTATAATCTGCACTGGAGAACATGACTCAGAATAGGGACTTCTGGTTTCTTGTTCCCTGGTCTTAAACTGAGTCCAGATTTGCAATCAGACCCTGAAGTCACTCATCCATCCAGCCTCATAGATAAGAAAATCTGTCCCACCACTCAGCCACAAACAAAAGCTGGAGTAGTGTGAGTGAGGAAAATGTGAGAGCTTTTTGAGGCAGGCAGCCCAGCAGGCCTGACCAAGTATGCTTAGTGGCATGGAACAGAGAACTTCAAGAAAAGTCCACAGGTTATAAACAGCTCTTCGAGGTACAGTCATCCTGCTCTCTGGTGACCCATGACCAAATGAGTGAAGCAGAAGATCCAGGTTCAATCCCTGGGTGGGAAAGATTCTCTGGAGAAGGGGTTATGCACTCCAGTATTCTTTCCTGAAGAATTCCAGGGACAGGGGAATGTGACAGGCTACAGTTAATGGGGTAGCAAAGAGTCAGAGACGACTGAGTGACTAACACAATCAAATTAGCAACTCATAACATAGAGACACACAAGGAAGGCTCTCAAAAGGCAAAAGTTGTGGAAAGGGGCTTGAATATTCCTTCCACCTCCACAGAATGTAAAAGTGCGGAACATGAACTCAGTACCTAGAAAACACTTAGTAAGTCATACATACTTGATGTTTTCCATGTGGCTGTTACCATTATTTTAGTAGAAAAATCACTTTTCACCATTTGTACTCATTTATACTCCTCCCAAAAATTTAAGAAAAAAATGTTTATTCATATGTGGGCCATATATATGTCTTTACTTCAAAGATGGTATCAAAATTCTATTTTTTAAAGACTAGCCATTGAAAGCTAGTGCCCACCCTCTCTTCCTTTCACCAAAAATCAACAGGTTACTTTTTGCATTCCCTTGTGCTTGCATATGTGGTTAATATTTATTTTTAGCTATAGTCTGAAACAGTTGGACAATTTGTCCTTGTGTCTTCCTGGTGCTCTCAGTGTCACTTGTATCTATTTTAGATCTCAGTTTTCCAGAGGACAGGGAAGAATGTCTGGTTAATTCATTCAGCATCCACTGCACAGAATGGTGTGTGTGTATGTGTGTGCATGCACGCATGTGTGCATATGTGCATGTGCGTGCATGTGTGGGGTGTTAGGAGAAATAACTAATAAATATACTGTATTCTTGAATATTTATAGACATAATCTAGGTCTTTAAAAAATAATAGCACTTATCATGTACCTGCTGTTCAGTTCAGTTCAGTTGCTCAGTCATGTCCGACTCTTTGCAACCCCATGAACTGCAACACGCCAGGCCTCCCTGTCCATCACCAACTCCCGGAGTTTACCCAAACTCATGTCAATCAGGTTGGTGATGTCATCCAGCCATCTCATCCTCTGTCGTCCCCTTCTCCTCCTGCCCTCAATCCCTCCCAGCATCAGGGTCTTTTCCAATGAGTCAACTCTTCCCATGAGGTAGCCAAAGTATTGGAGTTTCAGCTTCAGCATCAGTTCTTCCAATGAACACCCAGGACTGATCTCCTTTAGGATGGACTGGTTGGATCTCTTTGCAGTCCAAGGGACTCTCAAGAGTCTTCTTCACACCACAGTTCAAAAGCATCAATTCTTCAGCACTCAGCTTTCTTCACAGTCCAACTCTCACATCCATACATGATCACAGGAAAAACCATAGCCTTCACTAGACGGACCTTTGTTGGCAAAGTAATGTCTCTGCTTTTCAATATGCTGTCTAGGTTGGTCATAACTTTCCTTCCAAAGAGTAAGCATCTTTTAATTTCATGGCCGCAATCACCATCTGCAGTGATTTTGGAGCCCCCAAAAATAAAGTCTGACACTGTTTCCACTGTTTCCCCATCTATTTCCCATGAAGTGATGCTGT
>NW_011494508.1:58242-69611 GCF_000754665.1 Bison bison bison
ATCTATTTCCCATGAAGTGATGGGACTGGATGCCATGATCTTCATTTTCTGAATGTTGAGCTTTCAGCCTACTTTTTCACTCTCCTCCTTCACTTTCATCAAGAGGCTTTTTAGTTCCTCTTCACTTTCTGCCATAAGGGTGGTGTAATCTGCATATCTGAGGTGATTGATATTTCTCCCAGCAACCTTGATTCCAGCTTGTGCTTCTTCCAGCCCAGCATTTCTCATGATGTACTCTGCATATAAGTTAAATAAGCAGGGTGACAATATACAGCCTTGGCGTACTTCTTTCAGGATTTGGAACCAGTCTGTTGTTCCATGTCCAGTTCTAACTGTTGCTTCCTGACCTGCATATAGGTTTCTCAAGAGGCAGATCAGGTGGTCTGGTATTCCCATCTCTTTCAGAATTTTCCACAGTTTATTGTGATCCACACTGTCAAAGACTTTGGCATAGTCAATAAAGCAGAAATAGATGTTTTTCTGGAACTCTCTTGCTTTTTTGATGATCCAGCAGGTGTTGGCAATTTGATCTCTGGTTCCTCTTCCTCTTCTAAAACCAGCTTGAACATCTGGAAGGTCACAGTTCACATATTGCTGAGGCCTGGCTTGGAGAATTTTGAGCATTATTTTATCATATTTGCCCTTTCTGAACACTTTACATGTATTAACTCATTTCATCTTCAAAGTGTTGTCAGAGCTGCTCTAGGTCTTTGCTCAAAACTCATCAACCCCCACCTTCAGCAGGAGTGAACATAAATCTTTCCATTAAAAGGTCCAGAGATAAGAAAGGAAACTGCAAACATAAGCAAACAAACAACACAAAAAACCCAAATCCAGATGAAACCAACGGGGGCCAAGATGGCAATGAATCTGACCTCCCACAGGTGTCTAGGTCTTCATTTTTCTCTCCTCCGAATCTTGAAGAAGAAAGAAGAAAGGGGGAAGTGGAAATAAAGTTTCCTTCTGAAGATGTTAGAAAATACTAAATAAAGTGGGATGTAGGGGTTATCTAATGATTTTGTTTATCCTTCGTCTTTTTTTCCTCCAATCTCTGACTGTGAGATAATTTACAGCCACAGATTGTGATAGGATAAAGCACCACTGAGATTTGAAATCAAGCCTCGATTGTGCATAATTGGCTCCACCAGTTAATAACTCTGTATCTTAGAGTGAAATAAACCTCTCTAGCCTCAGTTACCTTCAACAAAAATTGGGAATATTGATGATGCTCTTTTGTTGTAAAAATTAAATTATTCAGTGATGTAAAAGAGCATGATATCTGGGACACAGGAAATGTTTTAAAAGTTAAAACCATTTTTATTTAATATTGATAATGATAATTTATTTCATATGACATTAAGTACAGGGATCTATAGGAGTCAGAAACGAGAGACTTATTTCTTCATTTTTTTTTTTTTTTTGTCCCAGCTTCCTACAAGAAAATAAACACTCGCCACCTCAAGGTCCCAGGGACAGATGAGGTAGAGCTCACCTGCCAAGCTGAAGGCTATCCCCTGGCAGAAGTGTCTTGGCCAAACATCAGTATTCCTACCAACACCAGCCACACCAAGACCTCTGAAGGCCTCTACCAGGTTACCAGTGTTCTGCGCCTAAAGCCACACCCTGGCAGGAATTTCAGCTGTGTGTTCTGGAATGCCAATGTGAAGGAACTCACTTCAGCCACCATTGTCCAAGGTAAGAGCTGCCCACACTTCCTAGCTCTACCAATCAGGGTTCAGGCAAGAAATGGATGACACAGTCAGAATGAATAACCTGAGAAGACTGTAATAAAGGGAATGATTAAGGTTTAGAGAAACTACTAAAAGTAGGATAGGGCACCTGGGACTTCAAAAGTCGTGGAGCTGTACCGCCCTTGCCTCCAGGAGAGGCTGCTGGAACCTGGAAGAGGGACCTGGGGCCTCCAGTACAGGGGTACTGCCAGCTGCGGCCACTCCCAAGAATAGAAGGTGATGAACAGATGCCCCAACCTTGTTCTCCCACCCTCCAGTCTCCTGCTGGAGTCTCCCACTGGCAGAACGCAGGTGAGGTCAGAGAACAAGGAAGTCCTCTGATATGTTCATAAGGTCAGCCTCTCAGAGCTTAGAATAGAGTGTTAGAGTGCAATGAATGGACCCAAAGAAGAAACTGAAAATACCCAGCATAAAGACTGATCACTTTGATTCAGGCATAATGCCATGTGTCAGCAGTATAAATATTACTTTGCTGGCTTTTCTGCCAGCCAAGTGGTTTTAGAGTTTTCCAGGAAAACTGACCTCTTTAAAAAAATCGCTTATAGACTTCTCTGGCTATGCCGAATCCTATACTTTAGAACTTCATGCATCAGTAAAATTTATAACAGTTCTCATAGTCTGCTAATTTTTTATCTGCTAAGAACATTCATTTGACAAATAAGAGCAGCTTACATTTAGTATTAGGTCATTTAGTATCAGCTAACATTTAGTATCATAATCATTTTATAAGACAAGTCATTTTTTTGCAGAGGCATAAGTCTCCTATTGTTCCACAACCATCATGGGCTTTATTTTTTTTAAGAATTTTATTTATTTATTTAGCCATGTCAGGCCTTAGTTGTGGCATGCAGATCTTTCCTTGCAATGCATGGACTCTCCAGTTGTGGCGCACAGGCTTAGTTGCCCCAGGATATGTAGAATCTTAGTTCCCTGACCAGGAATCAAACCCATATCCCTGCATTGCAAGGTGGATTTTTTAGCATTGGAACACCAGGGAAGTCCCCACTGTGGGCTTTAGACAACACAAATTTATTAGCTCACACTTCTGGAGGTCAAAATTCTGAAAAGAGCTTTACTGAGCTCAAATCAAGTTGTCCTGGGATTGTAGAGGCTCTAAGAGAGAATTCATTTTCTGGATTTCTCCACTTTTGGGAGGCTACCTCCATCCCTTGGCTCATGGCCTTTCTTCCCACCTCCAAAACCAGCATTAGATTTCTGCTTCTGTCATCACATCTCTTTCTTTAACTCTCTTGCCTCTGTCTTCTACCTCTTAAGGACCCTTGTGATTCCATTAGATGCCCCTCCAATACATACCTCAACCTGATAATTCAGGATAGTTTTCCCATTTCAAGGTCCTTAATATAACCACATCTGCACAATCCTTTGTTATGTAGGATAATGCATTCATAGGTTTCAGAACATGGACATCTTTAAGAGGAGCCATTATTCTGCTATCTTACCAATAAAGGATATAATTTCAGAACAAAGACAGTCCTTAGTAGTGATTAAATTTGACTTTACAGAAGATTTGATATATTATCATTATATTCCACTATTTACTCTCTATCTTAGTTAGATAAAAGGGCTTATGATGAGGACTTGTGTGGCATGCAGGCATTTAGGTATTGACCCAAAGGGGCAGAAGTGAGATGTTCAAAAATTAAGACAGGAAAGAAGGAAGAGAAAATAGAAGGGTGCATTATTCCAATTGTTGGCATGAACAGTAGAAGCTGAAATACTCAAGAACCTCGTGAGAAGTGTATAGATCATCTCCTAAAATGTTAACTCAAAGAGCTTCAGACTGAAGGACTAATCTTTTGCTTTCACCCCCAGTGGTGAGCAGTTGTCCCCAGGAGTATAACTTCCTTCTGCTGTGAGCTATGCATGCATGTGGGCTGAGAGAGCTCTCCCAGCATCTATGGCATCAAAGTCATTTCAGGGCAGAAAGCAAGTGTCCACCTGAGGGAGTCACTGACCATGAAGTGAGTTTAGGCCCACCCAGAATTCTACCCAATATGTGGCTAAACTCAGAAGAGAGGCTGAGAGAAAGTGAGGCAGGATGACAGTAGTCAATCCCTTGCACTGCTCAAGTCTGTCCCTTCATGCCCTGTATTCTAACTACTGTCTCCGAGCCTTTGGGCAGGGAAGTAGCTACTATCGCTGCACAAGATACATATACCAGAGTTCATGAAACAAGTTACAGTTTCTACTGCTGCAACTGATCCCAAGCCATAGTTGATATTTGTCATCTCTCTCATCAGCATACATTCTAGCTTTCCCTCACTCAGCATTTCAGATGGAATAGTTTGTTTGCCTGGAGGGTGGAGGGAAGGAGGGGTATGGGGGTGACTCAGACTTTCAACACTGGGAAACCTGAGCCCTTAGTCCCCTCATCCTCAGCAGACTGCAGTTGTTGCAATTGCCTTTTCATTGTTATCACTGGGTATGGAAGTTACAAGACTCAGAGAATCAGTGGGTCCCTGAGTTCCAGACAGTCTTCCCTGCCTCCATTGTGTAGCAGCATTGGAATTCTTCATGGGAACCATTACTTTGCCAACAAAGGTCCGTAGAGTCAAAGCTATGGTTTTTTCAGCAGTTATGTATGGATGTGGGAGTTGGACCATAAAGAAGGCTGAGCACTAAAGAACTGATGCTTTTGAACTGTGGTGTTGGAAAAGATCTTGAGAGTCCCTTGGACTGCAAGGAGATCAAACCAGTCAATCCTAAAGGAAATCAATCCTGAATATTCATTGGAAGGCCTGATGCTGAAGCTCCAATACTTTGGCCACGTGATGTGAAGAACTGACTCATTAGAAAAGGCCCTGATGCTGGGAAAGATTGAAGGCAGGAGGAGAAGGGGATGACAGGATGAGATGGTTGGATGGCATCACTGACTCAATGGACATGAGTTTGAGTAAGCTCTGGGAGATGGTGAAGGACAGGGAAGCCTGACGTGCTGCAGTCCACGGGATCACAAAGAGTCAAATACAACTGAGACTGAACAGCAACAACGTGGGAATCAAGATCAGTTCCTCTACCAGTATTATTATTCTTTGCTTTGCCCGCTGGTCTGACGGTGGATAGAGCTCAAGTTGACTAGGCAGTAGCTATAACTTTACATGCGGTAGAACATGTCCCTTGGTACACAGCATCCTTGGTAGAAGTATTGGCCACTAGGGAGCTGGAATTTTAATCCAGGGCAACCTAAATTTGTGGATAGGAGAAGCAAAGACTCTACAAGTAGGTCACTGGAAAAAGTGATGAGAGGAAACAACCCTCAGCACTGGGGAAGCCCTGGCACAAAAGCAGCACACTGTTGAGGCATGGCTGTCAGGGAGAAGTGAGTTAGAACCTGCACAGAACCATCCATCATTCAGCCACATTGAGCCATGGCTGAAATCACATGGGACAGACAGAATATGAGTTGGGGCACCAGAGATACCTGCTCTATCTCAAATTAAATTTTGTCATGGACTGGCACTGATCCACAGGCCAGTCAGAGAACTTTGAAATGACTCAGTGCCTATCTCATCATTAATTTCCTAGCATTTTTTTTCTAGAAAATAAAATCCTCCCTGATATAGTTTTAGAGGCAGCCAGCTCCATTGTCATTCCAAATCCCCATTTCCCCATCTCCCCACACTTCACTACACAATTCCAACACTAAAGTTAGCCCAGCTTCTTTCTAAGTTATTATGATGAAGTGAGAAGGCAAAGAGAGGATTCATGCTAAGGATATGGACAGAAATGAAGACATTATAAGTGTACCATTTTGAGGACCAACTTTAAGTGAAAATAATGAATTAGGCAAGTTGACCTTTCAACATTCTCTACATCTCCTTTTATCACAACTAAGACCACCAGACTTGTCACCTTATAGAAACTGAGCTATAACTAATTTGTACCAGAGCTCCACAGACTCAAATATTAATAATCCCAGGGGAATTAGTTTTTTCCAAGAATTGTTTAGTCAACTTTCCTTTGTTATGTAGAATTTTCTGTCTGGTTGAATGTTGGCCAATATTGGATGAAATGTGGTTTTCTAGAGTGACACTTACATAAGGATCTTCACTGGGAAACAAGGGCCTGGATAAGAAGAATTTGGAAATAACTACAACCTACCCTTGTCATCACTGATTACATCAGTATTTTTCTCTTCATAGTAGAGAGGTGGACAGGCAGACTGACCATTTGTCTAGAAGCCTTAAAGCAGTGAGAAGTTAAGAATGAAGTAAGCTGGCCCTTCTCTCCATGGGAGAGACCTAATAGTAGAGTCAACAATTGTGGAGGTACCTGTGGGGTCTGCATCAGAGCTTGGGAGCTCCTAGGATATCGCTCATGAATGCAGCCAGCAGGGAGATGGAGGAATCTTTGTGCAGTTAGATTCTCTGAGTTGAGAGTCGCTCTCAGCTCTATATTCATCCTGCCCCCAGTCATGGATCCTCCGCTCCAAGTAGTATCCTTTCCTCACCCTGTACTCTCTGAACCTACTTGCACCTCTCTGGTCACCATGACTTCTTTCCTCAGGCAGTTTCTTCCACACAAAATATCATTCTTCATTGTCTTCACCAGCTCTCAGGGTAGTTCAGGTAACTCCAGAGTACAAGGTATCTTTCCCTCATCTCACTTCCTAAGACCTATTTCTTTGTTTGCCTGCTACTGTGCTTGTCTTTTCTCTTTCATTGCTCTTTTATTTTCAATGCATTTTAATTGTTCACATGAGTCTTCTTTATATCCAAACTAAAGCAAAACCTGAGTGCTCTGCCCATGGTGAGTGCTCTGCCCATGGTAAGTGCTCAGTAAATGTGAGATTAATGACTTGGAGACTTACTCTTGGACTACCCCAGTCCTATCATCCCAGCTGCCAGTCTGTATGGTACAAATGGTTGCCTAGTTTGTGATACAAATACCAGTAACAAAATGACCAAAGTCACACATCCTCCCATGGATTCCTTGCTTCTATTTCTCAAAGACATTTTTAAGTTGTCTTATGACTGTGCCCTTTCTCATTAATTGGCTTCTCACTGCTGACTTCTGTGACCCACACATACTTCTTCAAAAGTCAATGAATAAAACACATAGAGCAGTGAGAGTCTGGGGTGGGAGGTGCTCCAGTAGCTCCAGAATAGATGACTGAACATCCTAATTTTCAATCAGAAATTAAGGAGCAGTGACACCATTTTCCTTTTGAAACAGGGTTCCTTCCACTCAGCCAGTGATGCGTTTTCATTAGGAAATATAATGAGATGGGAGCACAGGAAATAACTATAACAAGACCCTTGTAGGGCTGGCAGAGAAGCTCTCCCAGGAGACTTGGAGGTGACTCTCTGGCAGTGCTCAGGAGCACGGGCTCTGAGGTCAGATGGACTAGAATTTCAAATCCTCTCTCTGCTATCTCCTAGCTTTGAGAACATGAACATATGACTGAGCCATCCTAGAACTCAGCCTCTCATCTGTAGAATAGGGAAAAATAATAGTAGATACCTAATAGAGTTATCATGAGGATTAAATGAAATATGTAAAGTCCTTAGCAGTTAAAAAGGATAGATACAGGAAAAAAAAAAAAAAAAACCCATGGTTTGTCCAGCAAGAAGCCTGGTTTCCTTATAAGTGCATGGGACTGTAGATAAGAACAGATCCAATATTTTTCCCATCACATCAGGACATCTCATTGTTAAGTAGCATGCAATTGTTATAAAACAGTCTAGAATAATATTCATTAGGATTTAGGCTAAGAGGACTCGAAATATAGTAGCTTAAAGCAGGAGTATACTTCTCTCTGATGTCACATTCAGAGATAGAAGGTGGGTCAGAGCAGGTAACTTGCTGTATTCTATATAGTTATTCAGTAATATAGGTTCTTTCCATCTTATTGCTCTGGCACTCTCCAGGATGTCACCCTGTTGAACTGTCAAAGCTAGGTCACTGCCACATTCATGTTTCAGCCCACAGAAAGAAAAAAAATATACCCAGTGTTTGAAGGCCAAGACACAAGAAAAACCCATTCTCTAGTCCTGAACTTAGTTCACATGGCTGGCCATACCTAACTGCAGGGAAGGCTTAGACATGTAGTCTCAGCAAAACCATGTGTCCAGCTAACACCTAGGTAATACTAGAGAAGAAACAGAGAGTGGATTTAGCAGTCTGTCACAAGATTTAACTAATGATAAGAAAGATTGGGCAAGGTAGACTAGATGGACAGATAGTCAATTCAGTCCAGCAAATCCTTATTGACACCTTTCATATAGCTGGTGCTTGCCTCTAGGGGATTCAGAGATGACTTTGCAAAAGTCTTTGTAATTTCATGTACTTATATTCTAAGCAGACTGATGTCTTATTGCATGTTCAGCATTAGAAAATCTTTAAGAATAAGTAGAATTTGTGTTTGGAAGGAACTATGAGGGAACCTTACAGGACAAGGGTTTGCATAAAGGCACTGAGGTAAGGACATCTCCTGCTATGGGGACAGTAAGAACTCCTTGACTTATGGTGCTATATGCAGCAAATACTTAATAAGCACTTCCTGTGTGTGTGTGCTCAGTCGCTCAATTGTGTCCAACTCTTTGCAACCCCATGGACTATAACCCACCAGGCTCCTCCATCCACAGAGTTTTCCAGGCAAGAATACTGAAATGGGTTGCCGTTTCCTATTCCGGGGATATTCCCAATCCAGGGATTGAACCTGCAGATTCTTTACCACTGCACCACCTGGGAAGCCCTAGTAAGCACTTCTAAGAAAACATTAGTTACTCTGGGTTATGCGTGATAAGGGCTGTTAGCTAGATATATTGTGGTGATAACTCACAGTGTATACAAATATTAAATCATTATGGTATATGCCTGAAACTAGTATGTTATATGACAATTATACCTCAATTAAAATTTTTAAATATGGATTATCCAACGTTTAGATGAAGCAAACTTCTTAATGCTTTTTATCTTTATGTTCACTACAATCTTGAACTTAGAGACAAATACCTGTGGGGCCTGAGCTTTGGATCAGACAGATCTGGGTTTGCAGTCCTGGTTTGGTCACTTACTTAGCACTGATGTGTGCATGTGTGCTCAGTCACTAAGTCTTGTCCGTCCCTTTGTGACCCCGTGGACTTCAACCCACCAGGCTCCTCTGTCCAAGGAATTTCCCAAGCAAGAATATTGGAATGGGTTGCCGTTTCCTTCTCCAGGGGATCTTCCCAATCCAGGAATCAAACCGGTGTCTCCTACTTGGCAAATGGATTCTTTACCACGGAGCCACCAGCCCATTAGCAGTGATGACCTTAGATCTTGGAGCCTTACTTCCTCAAGTCTAAGATGAGCGCCTCAAATTAAATGACACCTAGTCCCTTCTTAGCTAAAACTGTCTGTGGTTCTCAGATAGCACTATGATGGGAGAAGGGGAAGACAGGGCAGGACTGAGACCTTCCTCAAGAGCAGTTTTGGCAGACTTTTCCAGGACCAGGCTATGACACTTATTCTTTTTTTGGCCGTGCCCAGGCCGTCAGCAGTGAGAGTGCAGACACCCAACCACTGAACAGCCAGGGAATTCCCTGTTATGTTTATTCTTTATGAGTTACTCCATAAGGCAAAATTCAGCCTGTTGGAAAGGGCACAGTTTACTTGAGTATGCTTCCATCTCCCTGTAGTGAACCCCCATCCAGGCCTGTCCTTGGTCAGTCTGGAGCCCTCATTCCAACCAGAGCACTCCTTTCAAAGGCTTTCCCCAGCCTCCAAACTTACTCTTCTCATCCACCTCTCTACTAAACTCATCTCTTCCTCAGTGCCAGACCTTGATTCCCTGAGAAAAGGAAAATGGCTGGCTGTAATGATTCACATTAAGATACGATATTCTGTTTTTTCAAAAGGATCCTCTTAATCCTAGAGGTTGAATAACTGATCAGATATATTCTAAGCATCATGAATGCTTGACAGTGGAGGGGGAGACATATTCGGGCTGAGGGATTATCCTACTGTAAAAAGAGAGATGATGAAGGAGAAACAGCAAGGAAGGAAGGAAGAAAAAGAAGGAAAGGAAGGAGAAGGAAGGAAGGGAGGGAGGAAGAAAGAAGAGAAAGAAAGAGAACATAATACAGTAGGTATATAAGACTGGTGAAAAACATGGAATGTGGAATCGGGCAGCCTGGACTATATCTCAGCTATGTCACTTAATGTGTAATTTTAGGAAGGTGTGCTAGGTCTCTGTGCCTCACTTTCTTCATCAATAAAATGAGAGTTATAGTACAGCCTGCCTCATAAAGTGGTCATGAAGAGTAAAGAAGCTGATACAGACGTCATTCATATAGACACAGCATTCATAGAAAAATACCTGGCATGGAGTAAACGCTCAATGCAAGTTGGCCGTGTTGGTTATAACTCACTTGGCTGCACTGTTGGTTTGCCTCTGAGTTACCATACAGTGGGATTCTGGTGCTTTTTCTTTCTGCCAGGTCCTCTGGAAGACCCCAAGATCCCTTCCTCTTCACTGCTTCATGTTTTCATTCTCTCCCTCATCGTTGCTCCCATATTCATAGCCACAGTGGTAGCCCTAAGAAAACGACTCTGCCAGAAGTTGTATTCTGGAGAAGGTAAGTGAGTTTTATTCATGGTGACCAAGTAGACTGGGTGTCTGCAGTGTGAGGCCCTGTTTGGCCCCACTGACTTGTAGCTTCACACTGTGTCCACTCAGGGCTCATGAGTTTCTTGGGGCTTGTCCTGATGATTATTTCCCAGGAGAAAATGCCTGTGGTCTTCAGTAAGATACAATTTTTTTTTAATAAAAATATTGATAAAAGTAAAAATTAAAAAACTGAATATTTTTGAATGAGTGCTTCATTCCTGTAGCTGAAATGGTTTGCTTTGTTCTCTGAGCCAAGAAGTGTCATCAGCCTCATGAGATCAGTGTTATTTGGGCAATGCGGATGGTTGTGCAGTCAGAGTTCACTGGTGGGAGAATGGCAGGATCCTTCATGAGGACTCCTTTAGTTCTCATTCCTCCTTTGCCCATTCTGGGTCTGAGCTGGGCTGAGCCGTCCTCTTCCCCACAGGAATCTGAATCTTCTGGTTGGGTAAGGAAAGGAAAGAAGTGTGAGGCCATCTGGTGTAGGGAAAGCACCTGACTGGTGGTACCCTGAGATCTTCCAGCAGCTCCCTCCTCAGCCCATCACAGGCTCGCCAGCCTATTCCCATTCCTCTGTGACAGTGAGGCAGAGCATGCCTGTGGTGTTTGAACCCAGGCCAGAATACCTGCAAGCCCATCTGGTGCTTTCCTAAACAGGTCCTTTCCTACACAGCACCCAGTGAGCCTCCTCCCAAGATCTATACACAGCCTATAGAAAAGGAAATGGCAGCTAGGAATAATTCACTAAGAATTTGAAGTGGTCACTATTTGAGGACTGGGGGGCTTTTCAGTGATTGTTATCCTACATTTACAATCTAACTTCTATATTCTCATCTGCCATGAAATATTGTCATCATCTATTTGTCCGTTGACCTACGTGTGCATTAGCTTGGGTAGTAACCACAAACCCTCTACTGTAGAATCCAAGATCCACGAACTGTTGTCAAAAGAAAGAGGGGGGTTGGGGAGGAAGGAAGAAGGGAATAAGGGAGGGAGGGAGAGAG
>NW_011494508.1:69711-76140 GCF_000754665.1 Bison bison bison
CAAAAGAAGAAGGAGGCGGCAGAGGATGAGGAAAAAAAATGGGATAGGGAGAAAGAATGGAAGTAGAGGAATTTTAGGGTCTTGCCCAAAAAATCTTGGACTAAACAGAATCACTTCTGAAAATCTGTGACTTCAGAGAGTCATGACAGATGCACCTCATCAGAACCTTATTTTCTGTATTCTTTTTCTTTTTTTGGCTGCACTGGATTGTCGTTGCTGCATGGACTTTCTCTGGTTGTGACAAGCAGGGGCTACTCTAGTTGCAGTGCATGGGCTTCTCATTGTGGTGACATTTGCTGTGGAGCACAGGCTCTAGAGCGTGTGGGTTTCAATAGTTGTGGCATGAGGGCTTAGTTGCTATGTAGCATGTGGAATCTTCCCGGGCCAGGGATCAGAAACCTGTCCCTTGCACTGGCAGGCAGATTCTTAACCACTGAACCACCAGGAAAGTCCTGCATTCCTCTAGTACTTCCCTCATGTGTACCCCTCAGAAGCATTTTATAACCAAGGTTCCAGGCTTGGGGCCTGAGAACCCATTAGGCACCTCATAAATGAGCAGCAGATTTTTTATCCTTACTCTCTAAGAAAATGAAGTAGAGCCACATTTCTTAAAGATAGAATGGAGAAAAGAAGTCTTCCCCTCATCCCTCATCCCAATTTCAAATGTAAGTAGCACCAAGTTGGGTGTGAGTCTCAGGCACCAACTAGAGTGGGAGAGATTTGTTACTAATAAGAGTTAAGTGAATACATTTTCAAGTGATTTATTTTTTAATAAACTAAAGTGAAATCACCATTGCTATGTAATAGCCCTCCTCTGTAACTCTTGTGCTTTGGGATCTGCTCTCTTAGAAGGGAGTATACAAGTACACATGAATTCAAGGACTATGGTTTCTCATTTTCATCAGTATATGTCCAGTGTCTAAAACATTACCTGGCATATACAACAAAATTGTTCAATAAAATTTTAGACTTTGAACCTCTGATATGCAGATATGTATGCTAACCTGCTCTATACAACATGGTCATATGTGGTTATTTAAATTAAACAAAAATTCAAGTCCTGGGTCATATTTTAAGTGCTCACATATTGTAAGTGTTCAACAGTCACATGGGGCTAGTAGCTACTGTATGGGATAGAGAAGTATTTCTAATTTCTATTGGATTTCATAAACATAATATGATATTTCAATAAATATGATCATAAAAAACCTAACATATTAGAAGAATTACTATAAAAATTTCTAATGTTTGCACTTCATTTCTATACCTATCTCATTGTGGACTGTTAATAATCAACTCGCCCACCAGTACTAGCCTGTGCACCACATTTTGCCCTAAAAGACTGAGCCAGAGCTTTGCAGAGATTTAAACCAAAGCCCAAATATATTGACTAATGTTTGCATGAGAATCACAGAGAATGACAGCACTGACCTCAGGAGTTAGAGTCCTTCACTGAATCTCCAACATTCAAGGGCAATTCCTATAGCTTAGCCATTGACCCCTTTCAAATACAAATGCTCTTGGAGGAGATTGCAATGCTGGATAGAAGCCCTCTAAATCTGGGCCAAGGTCAAGATGGATACAAAGGAGTTACTAAGAAGCTGACATGCAGAACAAAAGCAGATTAGGGATGGACTGAGTTCAGGAACCCAAGCAACTGCAGCACATGGGTATTGAACCTTGTAAGAAAATCAGAATAAGAGGGAATGTGTGAAATCAGGGCTTGATAAAGAGATAAAGCCAGGGAAACAATGATGAGCAGCAACCAGTCTTGTGAACTTGTGTTTCTGCTCCCAAAGTTACTTTGAACCAGTATCAGTCAATTACACCTTAGTACAGATTTATTGATTAGACCTTCTGCTCTGTGTAGGGAAGACAGGACGGAAGTGGTATTCAAGACTAAAGTAGAACAGGGAGAGAGAATTTCAGAGGTATTTCCTGGGCTAAATACCCAAATTAGCAGTCCCTCAGCCTCTGAGGACCTGGGGGCCTGGGCAGACAAGGGAATGGGAAGTAAGCCGAGGCCTTCTTTCTTCAGAATTTTCTCCTAAGAGTATGGTTTTAGTTTGTATCCAGCCTGAGGTCTCAAACCACGGTGGAAATTTATGCTTCTCTATGTGGATTTATTTGGATTTACTTTTTGTTCTGCCATTATTTCACCTATAAACAGAACAGTTTCCTTGTTAATCTTAACCCACCCCTGGAATTTTTCTTTTTCAGATTCAACAAAAAGATCTGCCACCATGGTAAGGAGAGAAGTGGACAGAGCTGTGAGTAATCATTATTTTTCTTTTCTTTTTCACCTTCTTTTCTCTCCCAGATTAAATTAAGAAATAAATCCTCTGCTTTGTGGCACCAAGGGCAAATAGCCTGGGCAGAATCTTCCTGCTAAGTGGCATTTAGTTTCTCTTGCAATCCTGCATTGTTCCATACCTTTCTCGGAAAATAAAGATGGTGTCAGTTGAATAGCCACAGAACAACTATATAGCCTTTAGTCTGTTTATATTCCTAAGCACTCCTAGAAGATAATGCACGGCACATCTGGGCTCAAATTAGAAACATGGTTAAATTTAACAGCAAAAGGAAGATAGTTTACTGTGACACAATCAGCAGCTGGGATTTTTGCAGTAGTCGTTAAGTCACTGTGGGTTGTGGGTTAAGGGTATTTCTGGAGATGTAGAAGTCTCTTCATGAGATTGAAAGGCTTGGAGCTGGAATTTGTGGAAGAGAGAGGATGTGATCTAGAGGTCAGGAGAGGCGGGGTTGCTGAAACCATTTAGCTTCATAGGATGGAAAGCATAGACACTGGGGAAGTGATCTGTTGGAGATCCACGGCTCTAGGTCACATAGTAAAATGGGTATTTCTGGCTCTCTTGGGAAAGCTTCCTTTGCCTGAAATCTAGGGATCATATGGTATCACACATGACTTTATGAGTTTACCACAATAATGATAGGCAATTCGTAGACATTTCTAAATAACTATGTATTATCAGCTGCTCAGAATATTAAGAAGTGTTTATTTTTTAATTCTTTTGAATATATTCCCCAGATTCCAGGGACACTGATTATGAAAATAACCCTAGAAAACCTTCAGATACCAGGGTCTGCATTTGGCTTATCTATCACACATGGCAGTTCATAAGCACAAAATATGACTTAAAAGAATGAAATGAAAAGACGCTCCTGCACCCTCCCTGTCTCCGCCACTTCCCTGAAAGAGATTCTTGAAAATATATCCTTTTGCTATAGACTCATTCCTGGACCCAGTGCCAGAGAAGAAATGCAGCCTAAGCTGGCTGTGCTTGACATCCCATTGCCTGAGCTTTTCTGAATCATGAGACAACTTTCAGATCAACACTGCAAGTTCTGATACAAACATTTGTTTCTTGGGAAACAAAAATCCTGTATTCCTATAAATTGATCTCCTTGGCCTCCAGGTGAGTTCCCATGAAAGAGGCCCAATATTTGCTGAATTTCATGAGGTCAAAATGTTTGAATAAGTGATTCCTTCAGTTGCTCAGCATAAGGAAGAAATAGTGCAAAACTTGAGCACAGAAGTAATAAACTCAGATGCCTATTGGGCCAGTGATGAAATGAGTAAAAACTGTCCCTAACCAAATAGGGAGTGGGGAGGGGAGGGATTTTGACAAATTGGAGAGCATTTTCCCTGTCAGTTTAGCACTAGCCTTACATTGCCAGAGAAGAAATCCGGATTTATATATAAAATATCTTAATTATTAAATGCTAGCTGAAAGTATTTCAAATAGCAAACAAACTAAACAAAACATGCCTGTAGGTTAATTGAGCCTGTCGATCAGTTTTCAAATCTTTTCCTAGAAACATAACATTGTAAGGGAAGAGTTTAGAATCTGAGTAATGAAGGCAGAAACACCTATTTGAGGAACTGATTACTCAACAGCTTGCTGCCAACCTAAATGTCTCTCCTGTGACCTGCCACATGGTCTGAATATTGCAGTTATACAGTGAGGGTATCACAGTCATTTTTAACCAGTAGAGCTCCTTTATAAACAGAGAAATCTCACACTCTCTTTTAATGGTTGTCTGAAATTCAAAATAAAGTAACTATCTTGATCAAAAGTCAAAGTAAAGAAATGGGATTCATTTTCTCCATCCCCTGCCCAACCCACTGCCCCTCCACAATTATTTACTCACACTCTCTACCTTTTAACCTGGAGGAAGGAAGAGTCAGGGAGGTGAAAGTGATGCTTCTCCTCTTCCTCCCTCACTCCTCCTTGACACTTACCTGAGAGTAGTAAGAGGTCAGGACCAGTTCTATATATAGAACTGGTATCTTAGTTCTATATATATATAGAAGATACAGATAGGAATGTGCCTGGTACTATTAGCTATAACAGCGACAAATTAGAAGTAATCAAATATGAATCAAAAAGAGAAAAGATGAATAAGAAGACTAGACAATAATTAAAATGAAAGCACCAAAACCAGATGTATTTTTGAGATGAATAAATCTGAACAATATAATTTTGAGAGGAAAGATAGATGCAGAAAGGCATAGATAGCATATTACCAATGACAGAAAGTTCAGAAACATGCAAACAACCTTAAGTAGTGTATATGGGAAACAGTCATATGTACAAAGTACAAAAGAAGTACAAAAATAGCATGGAAATGGTAAACATCAAATTTAACCTCCTGAACTGAGTAGTGGATATATGGATGTTCATTACATTATTCTCTTTATTTTATACCTGAAATATCTATTTAAAGAGGTCACAATTAAAATTCAAGACAATTTAGATTTAAATTTTTCTGTGATCTAGCTACATAATCTTAGGTAAGATCTGCCTCTTCTCTGTGCTTCAGTTTTGTCATCTGTAAATTGAGAAAGTTAAATCAAGTCCAGGAGGGCAAACAAGCCTCATGTCAGGTGCGGGGAATGCCTGGAGCAGAGATGAGGATAGTTTGGGAGACCGTTTCAAGATGCAAATTGTGGTGATAGAAGGATGAATAATGTCTGCCTTGGGTGCAGGGTGGGAAAAGTTGAGGGCCTTGGCCATTTAATGACAAATGTGGAGGGGATGTTTTTCATTTTTAAAAAAAAACTGTGTTTATCTGTATTTCTGTTCATCTTTATCATGTACATACGTACATGACATTATTTTATGGTCTATTAGTACTTGTTTTGATTGCATTCAAAGTTATTTTCAGATTGATTGAAGTCTTTCTAATCATGTTTAGAGCTACATAAAATATAGAACTTGGTTGATGATCATTAGCAAAGTACTAAAGGAAAAATTATTTTTATTTAGTATAATGTATTATGGTTTTGTCAAAGCAGATACAAATGTGTTAGATTTTCAGTAGATGCTTTTTTTTTAAGTTCTTCCCTAAAAAGTTGCTCATCAGTTATTAACTCTTTATTGAGAACTGATTTAACATTTGGAATAATATCCCCTGGGAAGAAGAGGGAACAGGACATGGAAATACTAATTTGAGGGATGGAAAGAGAATAGCTCTGGGGCCAAGTGTTTGGACAGCCAAGAAAACTTGAAATGTGTTGCTGGGGATGAGGGGGGCACTTCATGCTTCTCCGGAAGAACAGAACCACAGAACTACTTGTTGTTTAGTCACTAAGTCACATCCAACTCTTCTGTGATCCCGTGGACAGTAAGTAGCCTGCCAGGCTCCTCTGTCCATGGGATTTCCCAGGCAAGAATACTGGAGTGAGTTGCCATTTCTTTCTCCAGGGAATCTGCCCAACCCAAAGATCAAACCCATGATTCCTGCATTACAGGCAGATTCTTAGCCTGAAAAGTATGAAATCTGTAGGGCTGGCAGGTTGGGAACTCGGGTAGAATTTTTTATATTACAATCTTGAGGCAGAATTCCTCCTTCTCTGATTGCTGTTAAGGTCTTCAACTGATTGAATGAAGCCCACCCATATTATGGAAGGTAATCTACTTTATTTAAAGTCAGCTGATGGAAATAAATGTTAATTACATCTGTTATACAACATACCTTCAGAGCAACATCTAGACTAACATTTCACCAAATAGCTGGGCACAGCAGTCTAGCCAAATTAACATAAAATAAACCATCACAGGCATCAAGAAATGAGGGGGACATTCTTGCCTGGAGTAAGTCAGTTTGCCAGACTTCCTAGAGCCTTTGAAAATACAAGTATGTGGCCATGTATTTTCTGGTCACTCGAGTTTTCCAAATGACCAGGGCTTTGTCTAATACCCGCTCATCCATGCAGCTGGCACTCCAGATTTGCATGTAGACTATTTAGGGGTTTTTGTTTATTTCAGCAAGATGTTTTTCCCTCAACTCCCTGCCTGTCAACCATTCAGTAACAAAAGGGCATCTGTGACTTCAGAATGTACCACTTTGTATATTTTGAAGTAATGAATATCTGAGTAGATCTAGAGGGGGTAAAAAAAAAAA
>NW_011494508.1:76240-99234 GCF_000754665.1 Bison bison bison
TAAAAAAAAAAAAAAACCAAACTTGTAGCCAAGAAATTATTTGATAGAATCAAACAAGTTTTTTGAAAAAATAACTTTTACTTCTCAGTAAAATGGACAAATTATAAGAGCTGGACTTGACTTAACTAATATCTTGTTTCATTGCCAACACCCAGTGAGAACTATAGATAGATATGTATACTATGTATAGATAGCTTTGGGAAGTCCCCTTGAGTGGAGCAGCACACCCCTACGCTGTTTTCATCATCAGGCCAGTCTTCTGTCTCTTGACTAGATTTGAGCTCTTTTGCATGGCTTTTCAGGCCATCCTTCTCCCTTTCCTGTCCCCAAGTCATGCTCATTCCTACCTTTGCGCCTTTGTTCATGTTGTGTCTCCTGCCTGGAATGCCCTCTTCATTCCTTCTTGCTGACTCAAACTCAAACTTCTTGTAGGATCTGCCTTAGTATAGAATAATAAGTTAGCATTATTATTGTTTTAATGCCAGACCACTGTTCTAAACACTCTAGAGGTACATTTAATTTTCACAGTAGCCCTATATACTTCCTCCTACCATCTCCAGTCTCAGAGATGAGGAGATACTTGTGCAAGGTCATATGACTAGTGAATGCATGGGCCAGAAAATAGACCGAAGTATGCCAGTACAGAGCCCATGCCAATGCATTAAACTGTCCTCCCTCTCTTAGTCTGTAAGACTCTCTGCAGCTCGGCCCTCTTTGTTTTTCCCTCTGCATTGTACACACAGTCTATACCTCTCTTAAGTGCATGGTCACAGCATTATTTCCTGGCTTCTTCTAAGTGTACATGTTTTATATCTACTTAGTCAATGAAATGAAGTGAGATATTACTGTTAATAAAACTATTGGGTATTTGGTTTTGTCTGCTTTATTAGCTGTTTTTCTACACTTCTTTTAGCTTATTCTATGATCAGTTTAAAAGAAAGTGACTGATTTTGACCAAATTAAGCTTGCTACTAAAAAATCTTGTTTAATTTTAGTTGAGTTTGCCAATTCAAAAAAGAACAACTTATAATGATTTCTAGAACATTTGTCATACTTTAGTAGGCACCTATTAATGAGAATCAACCACAGTTAACACTCTCCTACCCACTGGTGTGTATTGATAAAAAAATAAGAGTAGGCAAACCATGGTCAGGGGGTCAAATCCCCACCTGTTTTTGTAAACAAAATTTTTATTAAAACTTAATCATGCTTTCCGTTTTCATATTGTCCCTCCCCCCTAATTTCCCATCCGTTCCTCTGCTTCTTATGGTAGAGTTGAGTAATTGCAACAGAGACCATATAGCCCATACAAATCTAAATTTTTTATAATCTGGCCCTTTACAGAAAAAGTTTGCTGTCTTCTGACCTAGAGGTACTCCCAGGCTTTACACTTCCTTCCACACTAAATGTAATGGGTTGGTCAAAAAGTTCCTTCAGGGTTTTTTGTAAGATATGGAAAAACCTGAACGAACTTCTTGGTCAACCAAATACTTCTTCCTGAGCTAAGTGATACAATGTCACCCCCACTCCTATGTCAGCTTCATGAAGTCTGAGGCCAGAGCCCACCGGAAGTTCTTAGGCCAAGCTAGCCTCTCACTCTCCGACACAGTCTCTGCTACCCTAGCTCTGCCTCACCCCCAAAAACCACCACTGGGGAACAGTGTTAGGTTCTCAGCTTTCCAGGAGCAATCCTGGGCCTTCATATTCTTACTCATTATCATTTCAGAAGATGAAGTCTTGGGACTTGCTCTGACCATGTTCTTTGGACATATTTCATTTCATTTCTTTAATTTTAATTCTTATTGAAGTATAGTTGATTTACAGTATTGTGCTAGTTTCAGTTGTACAACAAAATGATTCAATAATACATATATAGTTTTTTAGATTATTTTCCATTATCAGTTCAGTTCAGTTGCTCAGTCATGTCTGACTCTTTGCAACCCCATGAATTGCAGCACGCCAGGCCTCCCTGTCCATCACCAACTCCCGGAGTTTACCCAAACTCATGTCCATCGAGTTGGTGATCATCCAGCCATCTCATCCTCTGTCATCCCCTTCTCCTCCTGCCCCCAATCCCTCCCAGCATCAGAGTCTTTCCCAATGAGTCAACTCTTCGCATGAGGTGGCCAAAGTACTGGAGTTTCAGCTTTAGCATCATTCCTTCCAAAGAAATCCCAGGGCTGATCTCCTTCAGAATGGATTGGTTGGATGTCCTTGCCGTCCAAGGGACTCTCAAGAGTCTTCTCCAACACCACATTCAAAAGCATCAATTCTTCGGCGCTCAGCTTTCTTCACAGTCCAACTCTCACATCCATACTTGACCACAGGAAAAACCATAGCCTCGACTAGACAGACCTTTGTTGGCAAAGTAATATCTCTGCTTTTGAATATGCTATCTAGGTTGGTCATAACTTTCCTTCCAAGGAGTAAGCATCTTTTAATTTCATGGCTGCAATCACCATCTGCAGTGATTTTGGAGCCCCAAAAAATAAAAGTCTGACACTGTTTCCACTGTTTCCCCATCTATTTGCCATGAAGTGATGGGACTGGATGCCATGATCTTCGTTTTCTGAATGTTGAGCTTTAAGCCAACTTTTTCACTCTCCTCTTTCACTTTCATCAAGAGACTTTTTAGTTCCTCTTCACTTTCTGCCATAAGGGTGGTATCATCTGCATATCTGAGGTTATTGATATTTCTCCATTACAGGTTATTATAAGACACTGAATATAGTTCCCTGTGCTGTGCAGTAAATCCTTGTTGTTTATTTTATATATGGTAGTATTTCTTCATCCCATACTCTTAACTTAAACCTCGTTCCTGCCCCTTTGGTAATCATGTTTGTTTTCTATGTCTGTAAGTCTGTCTTGTAAATAAGTTCATTTGTATTTTTTTTTTTTTTTGGATTCCACATGTAAGTGGAATAAGACAAATAAGATATTTGTCTTTCTTTGACTTACTTTGTTAAGTATAATATTCTCTGGGTCCCTCCATGTTGCTGCAAATGGCAATATTTCATTCTTTTTATGGCTAATATTCCATTGTGTGTGTGTATACACACACTCACATACACTATATCTTCTTAATCCATTCATCTATTAATGGACACTTAGGTTGTTTCCATGTTTGGCTGTTGTAAATAGTGCTACTGTGAACATTGAGATATGTGTCACACATACTTCTGGCAAGACTCTTATTCAAATAACTACTCTTGCTTCCCACCTAAGAAAGGAAGAGCTTGCTGGTTTTGCCTCACTGACCAGTGACTGAAGTGAGGCCTGATTACTGTGAGAGTGCCCAGAAGGGCTCAGTAATTCAATTAACAGCTGCTCTGGGCTGGGTTTTCCACTCCATGTTTCTACCCCTAACTTTCTAGGGAGCTCTGGGAAAGGTAGTGCCTGTTCCTGTTATTGTGAAAATCCAGACTTCTCAATCACCCAAGACGGGCCTTCAAGGCCTTAACCTTAATATTATAAAATTAAAAACTCATATAAAACTAAATGTAGCCAAGGAGATGGCCCTTTCCCATCCTTCTCCATGATGAATGTGGTAGTCATTAGTGTTATTTCACACGATTCTAGATCTCTTGCTCTTGTGTACACAATAGGATTGCACTTCTCTGTGATTAATTAGGTCATAAGTGTGGTCATATGACTTGCTGTGATCAACTAAATGTAAGCATAAGTGATGTCTGTTACTTTGGGGTAGAATATATAATAGCTAGCCTGTGCTTTGCTGTATTTTCTGTTTTCATCTGCAACATTCAAGGTAGTGATTTCTACATCAGCCTGGGCTTCTGAGTAACAACAAATAACAGGGTGCCTGGCTGACCGTTGGTGGGCATGGAGCATGAGCAAGAATAAACCTTTATTTATTATATTGAGATTTAAGAGTTGTTTGTTACTGCAGCATAATCTAGGCTATCCTGACTGATACAACAGGGAAACAATAGACCGTATGTTACCATTTAACATTCTGTTTCTGAGGAAAAATGCTTTCTATATAAAAAAGAAAAAAGGATAAAGCATAAGAATATATTCATCATATAATTAGTTCTCTATTTAAAGAAAGTATTTAATATACCCACCATACCTGCTTTCTCCCCCCAAAATGAAGACATTAAAATGCCAATAAAAAACATTAAACTGCTCATAATCATAAAAAATGTCCATAATAATTGTCATTGTGTGATGGAACCTCATATTATTTTCTTCATGTTTCCTGAATTCTGTTTGTACTTTAGTACATTTTTAAATTCCCCAATGTGTCACTGTTTTAAGTACCCAGGGGTGCCTGTTAGATGAAGAAAGGAGTTTTTTAAGCCCTGTTAACCATCCCGCACTCATCTCTCTATATCTCAGTAGTCAAATGCATTATGTAGGGTTCTTCCTAGGATCCTCTTCAACTTTTGGGAGGGAAACGCTTTTACTCCCTTTCAAGGACATGTATCAGTGTCTTAGCTGCCTCTCACAGATTCCTAGCTCAGGCAACTGAGAACGAGTGGACACATACTGCAGGGATGTAACAGACAAGGTAACT
Source organism: Bison bison bison (assembly GCF_000754665.1). NCBI lineage: Eukaryota > Metazoa > Chordata > Mammalia > Artiodactyla > Bovidae > Bison > Bison bison. The sequence continues at coordinate 80,778 of NW_011494508.1, forward strand.
TGCACAAGGTTATGTTATAACTTTATGATGGAACTCCTAGTCCAGAATTCCTGAATCCTTTTCTGTGGTACACTAACCTTTCCATTTGTGGAAGTTCTCCTTGCAGCTAACTTGACTCACTTGTGGGGCTATTCAGGCCCCTGGCTTCTTGTTGTTATGCAGGCAAACAAGCTTTCAACCAGTATAAATTTAGGAGTGGATTCTGATTCCTAGACATCGTATTAAAAAGCAGAGACATTACTTTTCCAACAAAGGTCCATCTAGTCAAAGCTATGGTTTTTCCAGTAGTCATGTGTGAATGTCAGAGTTGGACCACAAAGAAAGCTGAGTGCCAAAGAATTAATGCTTTTGAACTGTGGTGTTGGAGAAGACTCTTGAGAGTCCCTTTGACAGCAAGGAGATCAAACCAGTCCATCCTAAAGAAAATCAGTCCTGAATATTCATCGGATGGGCTGATGCTGAAGCTGAAGCTCCAATACTTTGGTCACCTGAGGCAAAGAACTGACTCATTTGAAAAGACCCTGATGCTGGGAAAGATGGAAGGCAGGAGGAGAAGGGGAAAACAGAATGAGATGGTTGGATGGCATCACTGACTCAATGGGCATGAGTTTGAGGAAACTCTGGGAGTTGTTGACCCACAGGGAAGCCTGGCATGCTACAGTCAATGGGTTTGCAAAGAATCGGATATGGCTGGTCGACTAGAACTGAATTCTGATACCATAGATATGTATCAATTCAGTTCAGTTCAGTTCAGTCACTCAGTTGTGTCCGACTTTTGCGATCCCATGGACTGCAGCACACCAGGCCTCCCTGTCCATCGCCAATTCCTGGAGCTTCCTTAAAATCATGTCCATTGAGTCAGTGATGCCATCCAACCATCTCATCCTCTGTTTTCCCCTTCTCCTCCTGCCTTCCATCTTTCCCAGCATCAGGGTCTTTTCCAATGAGTCAGTTCTTCACCTCAGGTGGCCAAAGTATTGGAGCTTCAGCTTCAGCATCAGTCCGTCCAATGAATATTTAGGACTGATTTCCTTTAGGATGGACTGGTTGGACCTCCTTGCTGTCAAAGGGACTCTCAAGAGTCTTCTCCAACAGCACAGTTCAAAAACATCAATTCTTCGGCTATCAGCTTTCTTTTTGGTTCAACTCTCACTTCCATACATGATTACTGGAAAAACCAAAGCTTTGACTAGATGGACCTTTGTTGGCAAAGTAATGTCTCTGCTTTTTAATATACTGTCTAGGTTGGTCATAACTTCTCTTCCAAGGAGCAAGCGTATTTTAATTTCATGATTGCAGTCACCATCTGCAGCGATGTTGGAGCCCAAGAAAATAAAGAGTCTCACTGTTTCCATTGATTCTTCATCTATTTGCCATGAAGTGATGGGATCAGATGCCATGATCTTAGTTTTCTGAATGTTGAGTTTTAAGCCAATTTTTTCACTCTTTCACTTTCATCAAGAGGCACTTTAGTTCTTCTTTGCTTTCTGCCATAAGTGTGGTGTCATCTCCAAATCTGAGGTTATTGATACTTCTCCTGGCAGTCTTGATTCCAGCTTGTGCTTCATCCAGTCCAGCATTTCTCATAATGTACTCTGCATATAAGTTAAATAAGCAGGGTAACATTATACACCGTTGATGTACTCCTTTCTGATTTGGAACCACTCTATTGTTCCATGTCCAGTTCTAACTGTTATTTCTTGACCTGCATGCAAATTTCTCAGGAGGCAGGTAAGGTGGTCTGGTATTCCCATCTCTTGAAGAATTTTCTACAGTTTGTTGTGATTAGGCTTTGGCATAGTTGATAAAGCAGAAGTATATGTTTTTCTGGAACTCTCTCCCTTTTTCGATGATCCAACACATCTTGGCAATTTGATCTTTGGTTCCTCTGCCTTTTGTAAATCCAGCTTGAACATCTGCAAGTTCACGGTTCACGTACTGTTGAAGCCTGGCTTGGAGAGTTTTGAGCATTACTTTGGTAGTGTGTGCTGCTGCTGCTGCTAAGTCACTTCATTCGTGTCCAACTCTGTGAGACCCCATAGAAGGCAGCCCACCAGGCTCCCCCATCCCTGGGATTCTCCAAGCAAGAACATTGGAGTGGGTTGCCATTTCCTTCTCCAACGCATGAAAGTGAAACGTGAAAGCGAAGTCGCTCAGTCGTGTCTGACTCTTATCGACCCCATGGACTGCAGCCTACCAGGCTCCTCCATCCATGGGATTTTCCAGGCAAGAGTACTGGAGTGGGGTGCCATTGCCTTCTCTGTGGTAGTGTGTGAAATGAGTGCAATTGTACATTAGTCTGAGCATTTTTTTGCATTGCCTTTCTTTGGGACTGGAATGAAAATTGACCTTTTCCAGTCCCATGGCCACTGCTGAGTTTTCCAAATTTGCTGGCATATTGAGTGCAGCACTTTCACAACATCATCTTTTAGGATTTGAAGTTGCTCAACTGGAATTCCATCACCTCCACTAGCTTTGTTCTTAGTGATGCTTCCTAAGGCCCACTTGACTTCACATTCAAGGATGCCTGGCTCTAGGTGAGTGATCACACTATTGTGATTATCTGGGTCATTCTGTGTATTCTTGCACCTCCTCTTAGTAGTGTGTGCTTCTGTTAGGTCCATACCATTTCTGTCCTTTATTGAGCCCATCTTTGCATGAAATGTTCCCTTGATATCTCTAATTTTCTTGAAAAGATCTCTAGTCTTTTCCATTCTGTTGTTTTCCTCTATTTCTTTGCATTGATCACTAAGGAAGGCTTGCTTATCTCTCCTTGCTATTCTTTGGAACTCTATTCAAATGGGTATATCTTTCCTTTTCTCCTTTGCCTTTAGCTTCTCTTCTTTTCACAGCTATTTGTAAGGCCTCATCAGACAGTCATTTTGTCTTTTTGCATTTCTTTTTCTTGGAGATGGTCTTGATAACTGCCTCCTGTACCATGTCATGAACCTCCATCCAAAGTTATTCAGGCACTCTATCAGATCTAATCCCTTGAATATATCTGTCACTTCCACTGTATAATCATAAGGGGTTTGATATACGGCATACATAAAAGTCTAGTGGTTTTCCCTACTTTTTTCAATTTAAGTCTGAATTTGGCAATAACGAGTTCATGATTTGAGCCACAGTCAGCTCCCAGTCTTGTTCTTCTGATGACTGTATATAGCGTCTCCATCTTTGGCTGCAAAGAATATAATCAATCTGATTTCAGTTTTGACCATCTGGTGATGTCCATGTGTAGAGTCTTCTCTTGTGTTGTTGGAAGAGGGTGTTTGCTATGGCCAGATATGTGTTATGCTTCCTTAAAAAAAAAGTTATTCTAGTCATCCAAGTCATACTTTATTAGAGCTTCCAGACCTAATAAAGCAGCCTGACTTCTCTACTTTAGAGATCATGAGATTGAGTTTAAGGCATGTTAAGTGACAATTGATGAAATAATGACAAAAAAATTGAAAGATCTTGTGATCCCCAGTATAACACTATTTATTTATCCATTCACTCTCAAACATGTATTGTGTTTTTATTTGCAAGACTCTGTGTCAGGTAGGCCATGGGAGAATTTTGAAAATAACTTAAGCACATTAGTCATCTAAGAGTCTTACAATGAAGTATTAGAGATGAGGCACTCAAAAAACTGCTCTCATTGCCATAGTTTAGGTTAAGACTAAAATATAAGAGGCCAGCTTTCTAAATACCTCTGTATACCTCTTTCTGTATACTTCTGTATACCTCTCTATATTTCTATATACCTTATATTAAAATATGAGGCCAGCTTTCTATATATACCTATATAGTAGTTGGTCCAATATCTTCATTTTATTTTGCTTTGTTTACTTGATTCTCTTGTCTTTCCTCTAAGAACTTCCATCAGAGAACCAACCACAGCTTTGGCATTCTATTATAGCAACATGGACATGTCTCCTTTTCTTTTTCCTATGCCAATGATTCTAATTTTTTTTCTTCTTTTCTCTTATAACCCTTTATATATATACACATATATATTCTGAGTAGGAAAAATTTTGAGTTGTCCTCCTATATTCCTCTTTTACTCTCATACTACTATCAAACTCAAGCATATCTGACACCAGATGTGTGGAAGTTTTCCCCACATCAAGCCATTCTCTGCATCACAAGGTGAGTGTCCTACAATGTAACTCAATTCTGACACTAACTGGTGATAGTGTGAGATTCCACAGGTTAAGGGCTCAGTTCCCAAGAGTGTTCCCCCTCCACTTCAGATGCCAGTCACACGTTCAGGCTGTCACCTGTACTTCTGACCAATCAGCTATAAATCTGAGGTCCTTGGGTTCAACTAATTTGCTAGAGCTGTTCACAGGGCTCAGGAAAATAGTTTACATGTTTTATCAATTCATTATAAAAGGATATGATAGAGGATACAGATGGACACTGGTCCCTGCTCTTGCTAGTCTCAGGGGGCCCAGTATCCTCAGACTGAAGGGGAAAGGGAAGGGAGCAGTTTCAAAAGCCTGGTGAGAACTGCAGGAGGAAAGGGCAGACCACAGAGCTGTAGGCTTTAAGAGAGGGATAAAACGGACCTGCAGCCTGTCCAGTAGGTGACTGAGGAAGAGATCTCCCAACCTTACTCTCCTATCCCATGCAATCTCCTCTCTCTCTGATACTTGAGGGGAAAAATGGAATGGAAACCAGAGGAAAGAGAGGCTAGTGATGCAGTCCTAGGACGTGCACAAGCTGAGCAGGGTGGAGGAAAATGCATCTCCAGGAATAAACAGAAATATCTGACACAATGAAAGGTCTGAATAGGTAAGCCCCTTGAACTTTGCTCCAGTATTTCTCAGCTGCCTGCAGCTCAGAGAACAGAGGAGAGAGCTTCTTGCCATCAGCCTGGGGAGAGAAACTAAAGATTTGGACTAGGGCAAATTGTCGAGGGGGTGAAAAGAAAGCTTTAAGCCCTGCTGCCTTTGAGCTTTTTTTTTTGTTTTTAACTCCAATTTTCTCACTCCAATCAGACTTTGAGAGTTTGTGTATTTTCCAGTCAGAAAAATGATTTTTCTGTTTGTGAACTTTTCTCTCCAGATTTGAACCTACGGTCTCAGGAGCTGGGGTGACCTGATAGGACATCCTCAAGAAACTTCTAGACTCTGAACAAGAATCCCCTGGCCTGCAGAGCTTGTTGTTTGTACTTTTCAACTGTCTTTGTATAAATCAGCACTTTATTCTGGAGACTGCAGCACGACTAGGCAGCACCCACCACCGTGTAACGGAAAGTCAGGCGACTGCCCCTCCACTGACCTGGGCTCTCTCCCCCACAGCCCGTGGCTCCACGCACACACTACTGCACTTTAGAAAACAACCACAGTGGATCCTGGACCCCCCTGAGGGTCCTCTGGCTCTTTTTTCTTCCAGACTGGAAACAGAGGGAATTATTTCTCCTTAAGTTTCCAAAGTGGTTTCCAGAAGCAGAGACAAGTAGAAGTTTCCAGTTACAGAAATGGACAGAAGATTGCCAGTGGAGTTATTTTTATGTGTAGTTTCCTCTGGATACTGAACAAGCCTATTGAGACTGTGAGTTCACAGACAGGACTTTATACAAAGTCAAACCATAATTGACATGTTTTATGGTTTACAGGAAGCTAGAAAACATCTGTGTTGTTTTAATGAAATGTTTAAGCATTGAAGTACACAGAGTGGTCAACTACAGATTGTGGAGAAAAGCCATTGAGTATTTTTCTGAGATCTAAATCACAAAGCATTGATTTTAACTTGTAATGGAACTGTGTTGAATGGTATTTTAAAAGCAAAAGCAAACTACATCTTCCCTTCAAAAAATCCTGTCTTCTTAACCTCAGAAGCCAATCATACACATTTTAAGTTTTGTCATACTAATACACTATTTCTGCAAAAATTTCAGATGAGTAGCTATAATGGTCAAAGCACCAAACTAAGGGTCCTTTCCTAGTCTTCTCTTTGACTTTAAACTTAACCTTTCAGTAGCTCAGTTTCCAGGTCTGTGATAGAGTGATGGTCACTAGCCATGACCTCTGATGGTCAGTACTAGAAAACCTGTGGGACTCCATTATCATGTGTCAAGGAGGAGGGTAACTGGATGTGGTCCATCAGGCTGATCATGTTCAATTTGGTCTTTGTGCTAGTACATTCAAGGCATTAGCTGACCTATAAACTATCCAAATGTAAACATTATCAAGTATAACAGATGATGAATGTGCTTCAAGCAAACTCTTTTAACTGATGCACAGACAAAGAATAATTTTAGGTTGATGAGAATGAAGGGGGGTGAAAGTGGATAATAGACAATTATGTAATATCTCAGTTTCTTCTGTTGAAAATCAAAGAATGCCATTGAAGAATAAAACTCAGTTCTTCAAAATGTTCCAGATGTTCTGCTTTTGGCTAAGTGGTTTCCTCAGGGACCATCCAGATCAGTAAGTTTAATGTTCCATAAGGCCAATTGGCTCCCATAGGTTTAAAAGCCTTTGCAGCACACTCAAATGCCTCTTTAGAAGGGCAGGGTCCCACAGCTGTCTCCCAGGTCCCATGTGTTGGTCTGGGGCCCCTGCTGGGGAAGGAAGCACCTCCTAATCGTGCAGAGGTCAGAGCAGGCAGACAGGACCTTCTCCCCGAGGAAGCAGGTCTGTCCATGTGGGCTGCACATCTCCACTGATACGTGATTGGCATGCTGCATCCTTGGGTGGTAATATTTAACTCTGTAGGAACCTGGTGGAATAATGGCTTCTGTCAAAATACCACCATCTTTAGTCCTAGATCAGGGTTATTTTCTTAAACACCAAATTGGGACAGGGCTCCCTAGCTCCAGTATCCCAAAATTCAGGGTTCTTTGGGGAAGAAGAGCACTAAGCATTGTGTCCTAGTGTGAGAAATGTTCTACAGTACAGCCTAACAACCATAATGATTAACATTTACCAAGTACTTCCCACCTGATGTTGTCTAGCATTTTATACATATTATTAAAATGAATTCTCTCAAAACCCTCTAAGAAAGGCACTATTCATGTCTCCATTTTAAAGATAAGGAAACTGAGGCACAGAGAGGTTAAGAAATTTGGTTAAGGCTGCCTGGTTAGCTTGGAAAGGATAGAACTAGAACAATGAAACCATATTCATTACACCCCACCATGTGTCCTTTACTGGTTACATACACCCTGTAGTCCTTTTTCCTGGTCTAGAATTAATTTCACTCTTACTGTTTCCAAAGAGGCACTACAGGAAGTAGAAGACAGGCTCTGATGTCAGAGATTCCAACCCCACCTCAACTGTATATGAATTACACAACTTTGTACATATCATCTGATCTCTAAGCATCAGTTTCCTTATCTAAAAGATGAATACAATCCTCCCTTGGTATCTCAGGGAACTGGCTCCAGGACCCCCTCGGATACCAAATCTGGATGCTCAAGTCCCTTATACAAAATGGTGCCATATTTTTGTGTAATCTATTCATGTTCTCCCATATACTTTAAATCATCTGCAGATTACTTATAAGACCCAATCAGTGTAAGTGCTCAAGTAAAATAGTTGTAACTACAATATAAATGCTGTGTAATAGTTGAAGAGCATATTTAGGTTTTGCTTTTTGGAATTTTCTGCAATTCTTTTCTAATATTTTCAATCCTTAGCTGGATGTGGAAACTCAATATGAAGGCCCAGCTGTAATATAAAAAAGACAGTTAGCATCTTCCTTTATCAGGCACTTAGCATGTACAGCATATGGTAAGTACCTGTTAAATGACAAGTACCACTGGTAATCCCCCTATGTACCAGCCACTACTGTTCGCTAAATGGGCAATGTCTGGACACTATTAAGCTAGTCTGTCTGCAGGATATTTCTCCTAAATCCTAACCCTAAGGGAGAAGTGAGCTTCCAAGGATTTCCAGCCAAGGGGTTTTGTCCCCAGGCTCTCCTATACATGCCGCATTCCCCAGCTAAGTCAAGGGGCTCTTCAGTCCTCCAGTATGCCTTGTGCTGTCCCCTGCACCCAGAACACCTCTTTTCTGGGGCCTCGATTTGCCTTCACAAAACCCTATGCTTTCTTTAGATGCCAGTTCTGCCAGTGAATATTTTGTTTTTTTTTTTCCCCCCTACTGAATATGAGCTGTCTTTACTTTGGGTGGAGCAGTGTTTTCTTTGTCCCTCTCTGAAACAGTTATCTATTTTCAGTTTTGAATCATGAGGATTTGAGCACATTTTATATCATCCTCTTAGCTATATGCTCCTAGAGGGTGGGAAAAGAGTGAGATTTTGTCATTCCTGCAGTATCTTGTATGTGAGCGATGCCTCATGCATGACTGGCTCTGAGACTCATTACAGCACTGGACAGAGTGGCTACACTTAATGTTCTTACTTACCATGACCTTAATATGATTGGCCAGAAAGTTGTGCAATGGTAATCCTCAAAGAAGAAGAGCTAAATGAGTTCCAAGTATTAAAAAAAAAAAAGTCCCTTTTACAAAGAAAGCAAAAACAGCATTTGGGAGAGTTTGAGGACTTGAGAAAGCCAAACAAGCAAAAATCACCTATGACGCCATCATCCAAACACAAGTATTTTCATTTTTGCTGTTAGCAGTTGCTTTGTCCAGACTCGTACAGCATCTTGGTATAGTTGTTAACCTGTCATTTTCTGTCCTTTTTTCAAGTTTGTCGTTGTACATAAGTTCACAGATGAGCTTCCCAGGTGGTGCTAGTGGTAAAGAACCTGCCTGCAAATGCAGGAGACATAAGAGATGTTCAGTCCCTGGGTCGAGAAGATTACCCTAAGCGGGGCATGGCTACCCTCTCGAGTATTTTTGCCTGGAGAATCCCATGAGCAGAGGAACCTGGCAGGCTATACCATATACCCCATATACTATGGGGTATAGCCTGAGCGACTTCACTTTCGCTTTTCACTTTCATGCATTGGAGAAGGAAATGGCAACCCACTCCAGTGTTCTTGCCTGGAGAATCCCAGGGACGAGGGAGCCTGGTGGGCTGCCGTCTATAGGGTCACACAGAGTCGGACACGACTGAAGTGACTTAGCAGCAGCAGCAGGATTAGTGTGATTTCAGAGCAGTATTTTGGAATCCCTGAAAAGTTTGGATATTTTCATTTCTCCCAATGCACAGACACCTTAGTAAATGACTATGTCCCTTTAGAGATAGCTTGGAGGAAGACCTCCACTAACTATTTGCAGCATTGTTGCACAGTCCTTTCTTAAGGGTCCAATTTTCCTCCTCAACCAGGAGCTTCAGATCTGTGAACTGGTCGGGTCTAGGAACGGGGCAAGAAGCTGACTCTTAACTGTGATAAGTCAAATTTCTGTCATATGGGTCAAGTAGTGTTTTGGTAGGCCAGCCACCCACCGCTGCCCCCTGTCCCCCACCCCCACTCTGGGATCCAGTCATCTCCACTGAAATCAGGAAGCCCATCTCAGTGGCAGCATTATCCAGCATCAACTTTGGCCTACAGAAAACAGCTCCCTGGAGGTATTCAAGATTGCTGGGGCTCCCTCACTAATGCATTTCTCAATGCTTTAATGAGGGAAACATCCCTTGAACCCTTTCAAAGTGAGGAAAGACACATAGGTTACATGATAAATTACTCCATTATTCCTATCTCCCTAAGCCATTAACTCCTTTCTATACATTATTCCAGAGAAATTCTATCAAGTCAATATCATTGAATGTATTGTTGAACATAGGTTTCTGAGACAAGCAAACTGAGCCACTCCCAGCTGCTCAAACTACATTTGTTTTACCTAGCTTTTGCTGTATAACAAAACTTAGTGGCTTATATTTATCATATGTTTTTATGATTTTGTAGGTTAGCAATTGGGGTTGGGCTCAACTGGGGCATTTCTTCCTTACATGTCAGCTGGGCTCATTCATGTGTTTGCAGTCAGTCTGGCAGTTTGACAGATAGGCTGAAAGATGCTGGTCTCAGCTGGTCTTACATGTCTTGGATTGCTGCTGATTGCTAGTGGGCCATGTGTCTCCCACAGGTTAGTCAGGCTTCATCAACATGGAAGCTGGTCCAGAACAGGAAAAAAGAAGGCAAACCCCAACATGCAAGGGCTTTACAGGTTTCTGTTTGCATCACATTTGTTCCAATCTCATTGGCCAAAGCAAGTCAGACGGCTATGCCAAAACCCTTTGTGGAAGGGGTTACATAAGGGCACAATATACAGAGTGGCATGATTCTCTGGGGCCTATTATTGTAACAGTTTACCATAGCATTAAGTCCAAATATCTATGGAATGTGTATTATATCAGGGCTACCTAAATTAAGCCCCAACCCAATGTTATGTTCTGTTCACCTTGGTCTGATACCTTAGAATCCACCCTCTATTATATTAGATATGTTTCTTCTAATATAAACTTAACCAAATCTTGTCATTCTTCTGGAGTATAACCCTCTTCCTCCTGAACAAGACTGCCCTTCTCTCCCTAAGCAGGCTGGGATCTGACTCCAAATAAAAGATTGAAGGCCATGAAAGTTGGGAGCAAAGGAGTTTAAAGTGAATAGGGATCTCCATGCAAGGCAACTGCTCCATATAGAGTCATTACAGGTTTTCAAGCAAAGGAAGGCTAGTATCATCAAATAGGAAATAGAGGCTTATTCAAAGGAAGCTCAAGGATACTTGAGAGATTCAAGATTCTCAGCTTCATCCAAGTCCACTCAAATGTTTCCATTCCTCAGAGTCCTATGCCTTCCAAATTACTGCCTAAACTTTGACATTTGAGATTTGGCCAGTCTGTGGATGCTTAGTTTGGGTCTGAATGTTTTAGGTATGTCTCCTATATGTAGAGGGAATAAGAGATACTCTGAGGAGCAGCCTTAGGAGCACTCTGATGCCCTGAAGATGATTTGAGTGGGAAGATATGAGCTTGTAATTTTTTTCCTGCAAGCACTATATCACCATCAGAAGTAGCCATCTCACCTTACTTTCCTTATAGTCATCTTCTCTACCATAATGATCACATACAGCAGTTACTTGATCTCCAAAAGCCAGCTGACCAGTGGCATTAAACCTGAGAAGAAGAGATGATGATGTCATCTGTCATCAATAAATCATGATGTCATCACATTCCATAAATTACCACTTGCCATCGTCCATTGGTGAAGAGCTTAGCTCTGAGTGCAAAGCAAATGAATCCAGATTCCTGATTTGAAAGTCTGTTTCCTGAAACCACTCCTAGTATCAAATACTGTATCATCCAGGGTTCAGTCAGAAAAACAGTGTATTTAATATAAGGAATTGGTTATAAAAATATTAGAAGGCAGAAAGAGTAAAAAGTGATACCAAGGAAATCCAGATATTAGAACTGCAGAGAACAGTTCCCTTTCTGCCATCTACTGCTACGACACATTCAGGAACTAGAAATAGGAAGAAATTCTCCCCTTCCCACATTCCAGTCCCTAAGGCTTCCCATTTATTAAACAGGAAGTCAGCAGGCAAAGAAGGCTGGTAAAGGAGGTTTGCTGAATCAGAGCCCTACCACCAGCAGGTCAGAGTAGAGGAAGGTAGGCTTAGAACCAAGAACAGTTCAAAGGATCTCGTTGTTGGATCAAAACTTATCTGAGTAAAGGAGATGTATTCCTTGTGAGAGGAAAAATACAGAGATGATGAATTCCAATTGAACTGTAGGACAAGGAACTTGCTTAAACTTTGTGACATCTCACCACATAACAAGAGCCTATTAGGTATTTCTTGATTCAGTCAGTTCAATTCAGTGGCTCAGTTGTGTCTGACTCTTTGCAACCCCATGGACTGCAGCACACCAGGCCTCCCTGTCCATCACCAACTCCCAGAGTTCACTCAGGCTCATGTCCATTGAGTCAGTGATGCCATCCAACCATCTCATCCTCTATTGTCCCCTTCTCCTCCTGCCTTCAATCTTTCCCAGCATCAGGGTCTTTTCCAATGAGTCAGCTCTTTGCATCAGGTGGCCAAAGTACTGGAGTTTCAGCTTCAACATCAGTCCTTCCAATGAATATTCAGGACTGATTTCCTTTAGGATGGACTGGTTAGATTTCCTTGCAGTCCAAGGGACTCTCAAGAGTCTTCTCCAATACCACAGTTCAAAAGCATCAATTCTTCAGCTCTCAGCTTTCTTTATAGTCCAACTCTCACATCTATACATGACTACTGGAAAAACCATTTCTTGATTAACTGAGTAAAAAAAATAACAACTAGGAACGGCTTTGGCCATGAGTATAGAACAAAATTAACTTATTTTAACATGCACTTTGCAGAATAAGTTATATCACTTGGTTGCAAGCAAAAGAATATCTGATGTAAACTGGCTTAAATTAAAAAGCAGAACGTGTCAGCTTATGTTAACCGAAGAGTCAAAGGTGCCACCAAAGGTACAGTTGGGCAGAGGTGTCTAACAGTATTTTCTGTATCTCTGTCGAAGTTCTCTCCACTATCTCTTCATTCTGTTGCCTTTTTGTTGACTCTACATTTGAAAATCATCTCCCTTTGTGATCACAAGGTGGTTGCAGTAGTTATTAAACCTTCCATGTTCAAATCTACACACACACAAAAAGCCATTTTGCCAGCATTTGCAGCAATTCATATATTAACTCTAGACAAGTTTATGTCATGTGCCCTCTCCTAAACCTATCACTAGAAGAAAAAGAATATGTGAGTTATGTCTTAAGTTTGGAGCTCCACTCAACTGTTATTTTTGTTGAGTCACTATGTCATGTCTGACTCTTTGTGATCCCATGGACTGTTGCAGCACACCAGACTCCTCTGTTCTCCACAATCTCCCAGAGTTTGCTCAGATTCATGTCCATTGAGTCAGTGATGCTATCTAACTGTCTCATCTTCTGCCACCCCATTCTCCTTTGGCCTTTGATCTTTCCCAGCATCAGGGTCTTTTTCAATGAGTCAGCTCTTTGAATCAAGTGGCCAAAGTATTGGAGCTTCAGCATCAGTCCTTTCAATGAATATTCAGGATTAACTTCCTTTAGGATTGACTGGTTTGATCTCTTTGCAGTCCAAGGGACTCTCAAGAGTCTTTTCCAGCACCATAATTCGAAAGTATCAATTTTTTGAAGTTCAGCCTTCTTTATGGTCCAACCCTCACATCTATACATGACTACTGGAAAAACCAAAGCTTTGACTATATAGACATTTGCCAGCAAAATGATGTCCCTGCTTTTTAATATGCTATCTGGGTTTGTCATAGCTTTCCTTCCAAGGAGTAAGCATCTTTTCATTTCATGGCTTCACTCACCATCCACAGTGATTTGGGAGCCCAAGAAAATAATATCTGTCACTGCTTCCACGTTTTCCCCATCTATTTGGCATGAAGTGATGGGACTGGATGCCATGATCTTAGTTTTTTTAATGTTGCATGTAAAGCCAGCTTCTTCAGTCTCCTCTTTCACTTTCATGAAAAGGATATTTAGTTCCTCTTTACTTTCTGCCATTAGAGTGGTATCATCTGCGTATTTGAGTTTGTTAATATTTCTCCCAACAATCTTGATTCCAGCTTGTGATTCATTCAGCCCAGCATTTTGCATTATGTACTCTGCATATAAGTTAAATAAATAAGGTGACAATATTCAGCCTTGACATACTCCTTTCCCAGTTTTGAACCAGTCAGTTGTTCCACCTCCATTCCTAACTCTTGCCAATTGACTCACATACAAGTTTCTCAGGAGACAAGTAAAGTGATTTGGTACTCCCATTTCTTTAAGAACTTTTTACAGTTTGTTGTGATCCACACAGTCAAGGGTTTTGGTGTAATCAGTGAAGCAGAAGTAGATATTTTTCTAGAACTCCCTTGCTTTCCCCATGATCCAATGAATGTTGGCAATTTGATCTCTGGTTCCTCTGTCTCTTCAAAGCCTTGCTTGTACATCTGGAAATTCTTGGTCCACATACTGCTAAAGCCTAGCTTGAAGGATCTTGAGTATAACCTTGTTGGCATGTGAAATGAGCACAATTATAATGTAGTTTGAACATTCTTTGGCATTACCCTTTTTTTCCACTTAGTACGTGTGAACTTAAAATGTAGAATACGGTAGGACCCCAAATTATAAATGGATGCTGGAGAGGAAAACCAGTGTTTACCATCAAAGCCAGTTATTTAATCAGTCAACAGTTGATGAGCTCTTACTATCCACAAGGCTCTGGTGATTTAAGATGGCTAAATTACGGTCTTTGTCACTCACCACTAGGCTGAGAAGACAAAGATGAATGTAACCCTGATATCTGCCAGATATTGGGATAGATGGATAAGAATCCTAGTGATGTCATTTGTGCTGAGATGTTGGAAGAGCCCAGATGTTTCTGTGAGCTTCTCCTAGAATATATAGCACAAGATGTCAGAAGCCTATTCTAAGAAAAGTATTGCTCTCACATAAGACCCTGAGGAAAAATACTTCTAAAATATCACATTTTTGAAAGTTGATCATCCTGCCTTTTCTGATGATGTATTTCTTACCTCTATGGCATTTAGATGTGTTAAAGTGCCAGATTTGGACTATACATTATTCCTTTTGTTGAGCTTGAAACAATAGATAACCAATGTTATAGTGTCAGTAGCCATCATGAGGTTAATTGTTTATCATTGTAGCTAACTTTCATACCATGTGCCAGACATAGTTCTAATGGCTTTACATGTATCACATTATTTAGCCTTTACAGTTCAATGAAACAGAGGCTATTCTTATCTCCATTTTACATGTAAGCCAAGTAAAGTCCACAATAAAAGCTCACATCACATAGCAGAACAAGACCTCAAGATTCTGCAGGTCGCCCTTGGTCCTAGGGCATGTAATACAGTCAAGCTTACACCACATGGTACTTTGTAATTACATATGTGTTTGGTTTTCTCCAAAAGCCTGCATCATACCCACGAATAGGAGCTGGATGTTTATTCATTTACAAAGTCCTAGAACCCAAACCCAAATGCAATACCACTTCAGTATTCTTGCCTTGAGAATCCCATGAACAGTATGAAAAGAGAAGAGGATAGAACACTGAAAGATAAACTCCCCAGGTCTGGAGGTGCCCGATATGCTACTGGAGAACAGTGGAGAAATAACTGAGGAAAGAATGAAGTTCAGTTCATTTCACTTCAATCACTCAGTCATGTTCGACTCTTTGCGACCCCATGAACTGCAGCACACCAGACTTCCCTGTCCATCACCAACTCCCAGAGTTTACTCAAACTCATGTCCATTGAATCGGTGATGCCATCCAACCGTCTCATCCTCTGTCTTCCACTTCTCCTCCCTTCTTCAATCCTTCCCAGCATCAGAGTCTTTTCAAATGAGTCAGTTCCTCACCTCAGGTGGCCAAAGTATTGGAGCTCCAGCTTCAGCATCAATCCTTCCAATGAATATTCAGGACTGATTTCCTTTAGGATGGACTGGTTGGATCTCCTTGCAGTCCAAGCGACTCTCAAGAGTCTTATCCAACACCACAGTTCAAAAGCATCAGTTCTTTGGCTCTCAGCTTTCTTTATAGTCCAAGTCTCACATCCATACATGAATATTGGAAAAACCATAGCTTTGATGAGATGGACCTTTTTTGGCAAAGTAATGTCTCTGCTTTCTAATATGCTGTCTAGGTTGGTCATAACTTTTCTTCCAAGGAGCAAGCATCTTTTAATTTCATGGCTGAAGTGACCATCTGCAGTGATTTTGGAGCCCTCAAAAATAAAGCCTGTCACTGTTTCCATTGATTCCTCATCTATTTGCCATGAAGTAATGGGACCAGATGCCATGATTTTAGTTTTCTGAATGCTGAGTTTTAAGTCAACTTTTTCACTCTCCTCTTTCACTTTCATCAAGAGGCTCTTTAATTCTTCTTCACTTTCTCCCATAAGTGTGGTGTCATCTGAATATGAGGTTATTGATATTTCTTCCAGCAATTTTGATTCCAGCTGTTGCTTCATCCATCCCAGCGTTTCTCATAATGTACTCTGCATATGAGTTAAATAAGCAGGGTGACAATATACACCATTGATGTACTCCTTTCCCGATTTGGAATCAGTCTGTTGTTCCATGTCCAGTTCTAACTGTTGCTTCCTGACCTGCATACTGATTTCTCAGGAGGCAGGTCAGGTGATCTGGTATTCCCATCTCTTTAAGAATTTTTCACAGTTTTTTGTGATCCACACAGTCAAAGACTTTGGCATAGTCAATAAAGCAGAAGTAGATGTTTTTCTGGAACTCTCTTGCTTTGTCGATGATCCAATGGATGTTGGCAATTTGATCTCTGGTTCCTCTGCCTTTTCTATTTTTTAAAATTTATTTATTTATTTTAATTGGAGGGTAATTACTTTACACTATTGTAGTGGTTTTTGCCATACATTGACATGAATCAGCCATGGGTGTACATGTGTCCCCCATCCTGAACCCCCTTACCAACTCCTTCCCCATCCCATCCCTCAGCGTCATCCCAGTGCACAGGCTTTGAATACCCTATTTCATGCATCAAAGTTGGACTGGTGATCTATTTCACATATGGTAATATACATGTTTCAATGTATTCTCTCAAATCATCCCACCCTCGCCTTCTCCCACTGAGTCCAAAAGTCTGTTATTTATATCTGTGTCTCTTTTACTGTCTTGCATATAGGGTCATTGTTACCATCTTTCTAAATTGCATATATATGCCATAATATACTGTATTGGTGTGTTTTTTTTTTTTTCTGACTTACTTCACTCTGTATAATAGGCTTCAGTTTCAACCACCTCATTAGAACTGGTTCAAATGTGTTCTTTTTAAAAGCTGAGTAGTATTTCTTTGTGTATATGTACCACAGCTTTCTTATCCATTCATCTGCTAATGGACATCTAGGTTGTTTCCATGTCCTAGCTATTGTAAACAGTGCTGTGATGAACACTGGCCTACATGTGTCTCTTTCCATTCTGGTTTCCTCGGTGTGTATGCCCAGCAGTGGGATTGCTAAGTCGTATGGCAGTTCTATTTCCAGTTTTTTAAGGGATCTCCACACTGTTCTCCATAATGGCTGTACTAGTCTGCATTCCCACCAACAGTGTAAGAGGGTTCCCTTTTCTCCACACCCTCTCCAGAATTTATTGTTTGGAGACTTTTTGATAGCAGCCATTCTGACTGGCGTGAGATGGTACCTCACTGTGGTTTTGATTTGCATTTCTCTGATAATGCATGATGTTGAGCATATTTTCATGTTTGTTAGTCATCTGTATGTCTTCTTTGGAGAAATGTCTGTATAGTTCTTTGGCCCATTTTTTGATTGGATCGTTTATTTTTTTGGTATTGAGCTGCATGAGCTGATTGTATATTTTTGAGATTAATCCTTTGTCAGTTGCTTATTTCCTATTGTTTTTCCCATTCTGAAGACTGTCTTTTCACCTTGCTTATAGTTTCCCTCGTTGTGAAAAAGCTTTTAAGTTTAATTAGGTCAATTAGTTTATTTTTGCTTGTATTTCCGTTACTCTGGGAGGTAGGTCATAAAGGATCCTGCTGTGATTTATGTCAGAGAGTGTTTTGCCTATTCCTTGAGTGTTTTCTGCCTCTTGAGAAATTTGTATGCAGGTCAGGAAGCAACAGTTAGAACTGGACATGGAACAACAGACTGGTTCCAAATAGGAAAAGGAGTTCGTCAAGGCTGTATATTGTCATCCTGTTTATTTAACTTATATGCAGAGTACATCATGAGAAACGCTGTACTGGAAGAAACACAAGCTGGAATCAAGATTGCCAGGAGAAATATCAATAACCTCAGACATGCAGATGACACCACCCTTATGACAGAAAGTGAAGAGGAACTCAAAAGCCTCTTGATGAAAGTGAAAGAGGAGAGTGAAAAAGTTGGCTTAAAGCTCAACATTCAGAAAACGAAGGTCATGGCATCCGGTCCCACCACTTCATGGAAATAGATGGGGAAACAGTGGAAACAGTGTCAGACTTTATTTTTCTGGGCTCCAAAATCACTACAGATGGTGACTGCAGCTGTAAAATTAAAAGACGCTTACTCCTTGGAAGAAAAGCTATGACCAACCTAGACAGCATATTAAAAAGCAGAGACATTACTTTGCCAACAAAGGTCCATCAAGTCAAAGCTATGGTTTTTCCAGTAGTCATGTATGGATGTGAGAGTTGGATTATAAAAAAGCTGAGTGCTGAAGAATTAATGTTTTTGAACTGTGGTGTTGGAGAAGAATTTTGAGAGTCCTTGGACTACAAGGAGATCCAGCCAGTCCATCCTAAAGGAAATCAGTCCTGAATATTCATTGGAAGGACTGATGCTGAAGCTGAAACTCCAATACTTTGGCCACCTGAGGCGAAGAACTGACTCATTGGAAAAGACCCTGGTGCTGGGAAGGATTGAAGGTGGGAAGAGAAGGGGACGACAGAGGATGAGAGAGCTGGATGACATCCCTGACTCAATGGACATGAGGTTGAGTAAACTCATGTCCATTGAGTCAGGGATGTCATCCAGCTCTCTCATC
>NW_011494508.1:99334-110426 GCF_000754665.1 Bison bison bison
AATACTTTGGCCACCTGAGGCGAAGAACTGACTCATTGGAAAGACCCTGGTGCTGGGAAGGATTGAAGGTGGGAAGAGAAGGGGACGACAGAGGATGAGAGAGCTGGATGACATCCCTGACTCAATGGACATGAGGTTGAGTAAACTCTGGGAGTTGGTGATGGATAGGGAAGCCTGGCATGCTGGAGTCCATGAGGTTTCAAAGAGTTAGACATGACTGAGCAACTGAACTAACCTGAGATCTCAAACCAATATTGGCTCATAGATCTTAACAAAATACTGTGGAATTGAATTGAGGACAAAAGCAGAGAGTCTAGGGAAAAGAGACCAATGAGGAAAATTGTAATAATGAATCTTGAGCACATCCGGTGGCAAGGGGTCCCTGTCCCTCCAGCACATGCATTCCTACCACCTGTGTGGTCTGTCCCTCCAGTGGTGATGGATGCATTGAATTCATATAGCTTGATGACCAGCCATTATTAACATTATTCCAACCACCATCCTCTCTTCCCACCCCATCCTAATTCTATAGCTCCTGAACAAACTGATTACAATTTGACTTTTCATACAGATTTTTCTATGGGAATAGAATATTGTGAACCAATTTCTGATATGCACATTGATGATATTTCTTACTATACTAAAGTCCTAGGAATTTGGTTAGCATGGTCCAATTTTTTAGTTTAATTCTGAGTGTACTGACAGAATCAATTTTCTGGACCTTTAAGGTAAGACCTTGGTGATGTCAACTTTCCTGTTAGGACACTTAGGGTGGTCATCATCTGCCTCCTACAACACATGTTGTCTATAACTGTGTATTCTCAAAAGCAGGCTCCACTTAGGAGAGGCAAACTCAAAGAGAGCAGCATGGTTTCTGCTCAGTTCTATTTGTTCTATAAAAACAGAATTCCATTTTAAAACAGAACAGCTGCAAGAAGTACAGAGGAAGCAACCAATGCCTGAAATTTTGTGTTGTATGGATCAAAGAGGAATATAATCAGGCTGCTAGTCAAGTCAGGCAACATCCCAGTGTCTCAGTTCCCCTTGCTTTAAAATTCAAAAAAATGAAAGGCTTTATAAGTCATTTAACATTCAAAGCAAAACAAAACTTAAGTAGGCCTTTTAAATCATTACATTGGCAAAAACCTTTTTAAATTTTAACACATAATGCTCAAAATACGGTGAAGGCAATGGCAACCCACTCCAGTACTCTTGCTTGGAAAATCCCATGGACAGAGGAGCCTGGTAGGCTGCAGTCCATGGGGTCGCTGAGAGTCAGACACGACTGAGCGACTTCATTTTCACTTTTCACTTTCATGCATTGGAGAAGGAAATGGCAACCCACTCCAGTATTCTTGCCTGGAGAATCCCAGGGACAGAGGAGCCTAGTGGGTTGCCATCTATGAGGTCGCACAGAGTCGGACACGACTGAAGCGATTTAGCAGCAGCAGCTCCAGAATATGTTGTTAAATTGATAGAAGTTGAGTCTGGCAGGATATAGTCTATAAGTATAGTCTATAGACAAAGAGTCGCACACGACTGAAGTGACTTAACACAGACACACACACAGTCTTAAGTTGTTAGTGGTCATATAAATCAGTACAAATTTGGAGGAAGGTGATTTGTCTATAGATCAGGGCTCTTAAAGTTTTTCTACCATTTGCTTGAGGAATTCTACATATTTAAATCTGAGGAAATAATAAAAAAAAAACACAGAAAAAGCAATAAACATGGAGATGTTCATTACAAATGTAAATATATATATATATGATTTTTTAAAAGCTTTGCCATAACACTGAAAGAAAAAAAAATGTACAAAACTCTATACTTTGATTACTCAAATTTAAAAAAAATGAACTAGAAAAAATTATTGAATAAATAGCAAGAATCATGTCAAGGTTCATACTTTTATCCAAAATACCATTCCAAGGGTTTTTTAAAAAAGGAAATCCATAGACTGAAGTGGAATACATTATTATATTAAAACGCACATTACAGTGTTACCTGTTGTTGTTTAGTCGCTAAGTCGTGTCCAGCTCCTCTGCGATTCCATGGACTATAGCCTGCCAGGCTTCTCTGTCCATGAGACGTTCCCGGCAAGAATATTGCAGTGGGTTGGCATTTCCTCCTCCAGGGGATCTTCCCAACCCAGGTATCAAACCCGGGTCTCCTGCATTGGCTGGTGAATTCATTACCACTGAAGCACCAGGAAAGCCCATACAGTGTTATTTGCTGCTGCTGCGCTAAGTCACTTCAGTCGTGTCCAACTCTGTGCAACCCCTGAGACCGCAGCCCACCAGGCTCCCCCATCCCTGGGATTCTCCAAGTAAGAATACTGGAGTGGGTTGCCATTTCCTTCTCCAATGCATGAAAGAGAAAAGTGAAAGTGAAGTCGCTCAGTCGTGTCCGACTCTTAGCGACCCCATGGACTGCAGCGCACCAGGCTCCTCCATCCATGGGATTTTCCAGGCAAGAGTACTGGAGTGGGGTGCCATTGCCTTCTCCGACAGTGTTATCTAGATGGCCCCAAACTGGAAATAATGTCAAACAAAACAGAAGCAAATTAGTCATAGTGATATATATTTGCATTACAGATCACTATCTAGTTATAAAGATTATGTAGAAATATGAAATAACTATGATATAATTTTAAGTAGAGAAATAGTTTTTATATATTGAACGCTTACCATGAGCCTGTCATTCTGTTACTCAATTTATATACTTTATCGCTTTTTGTGCTGGCAGAACCTGGTAAGTAGGTAGAGTGCTATCCTCAGTGACAGTAAGACAATTGTAACAAGGTTGCTTAATAACTTTCCTGAGTTCACACAGCTAGTAGTCAGACCTGCTACTGCCGCTGCTAAGTCGCTTCAGTCGTGTCCGACTCTGTGTGACCCCATAGACGGCAGCCCACCAGGCTCCGCCGTCCCTGGGATTCTCCAGGCAAGAACACTGGAGTGGGTTGCCATTTCCTTCTCCAATGCAGGAAAGTGAAAAGTGAAAGTGAAGTCGCTCAGTCATGTCCGACTCTTAGCGACCCCATGGACTGCAGCCTACCAGGTTCCTCCATCCATGGGATTTTCCAGGCAAGAGTACTGGAGTGGGGTGCCATTGCCTTCTCCGAGACCCAAAGCTAACTGATATCAAAGCCGTTTCTCCTTAACTAAAATGCTATAAAAGCCCTAGACACCTAAGGTAGTAAACAAAGGTAAATGTAATATACATATATGTAGAAAAAGAGAAAATCGGACTGGAGCAATGGTGTTCAGTTCAGTTCAGGCACCTCAGCCGTGTCCGACTCTTTGCGACCCCATGAACTGCAGCACACCAGGCCTCCCTGTCCATCACCAACTCACGGAGCCAACCCAAACTTATGTCCATTGAGGCGGTGATGCCATCCAACCATCTTATCCTCTGTCGTCCCCTTCTCCTCCTGCCCTCAATCTTTCCCACCATCAGGGTCTTTTCAAAAGAGTCAGCTCTTCACACCAGGTGGCCAAAGTATTGGAGTTTCAACTTCAACATCAGTCCTTCCAATGAACACCCAGGTGCAATGGTATAAATAGTCTCATAGTAACTGTTTCCCTTCTATTACAATGTTGAGTACAAAGAAACTAGCAAATAAAATGTTAACAGTGAGAATCAGACAAAAGTCTGGAAAGAAGTATACTAAAGTATTAATAGAGTTTTGTTAAAGTGGTAGAGTTCAGTGTAATTTTCTCCTTTTCTCTATTTTACAAGGTTTTTTGATAACATATATTGCTTCCCTGGTAGCTCAACTGGTAAAGAAGCTGCCTGCAATGCAGGAGCCACAGGTTTGATTCCTAGGTTGGGAAGATCGCCTGGAGAAGGCATAGGTTACCCATTCCAGTATTCTTGGGCTTCCCTGGTGGCTCAGATGGTAAAGAATCTGCCTGTGATGGCTAAGACCTGGGATCGATCCCTGAGTTGGGAAGATCTCCTGGAGAAGGGAACAGCTACCCACTCCATGGGTAGAGTTCACTGGACTCCATGGACAGAGGAACCTGGCAGGCTACAGTTCATGGGGTCACAAAGAGTCAGACACGACTGAGTGACTTTCACACTTCACATAAGACTTTTGAAAAATACTTTAAATGCTTCAGCAACATATATGCTAAAATTGGAAAGATACTGAGAAAGATAGTATGGCCCCTGCACAGGGATGACACACAATTTCATGAAGCATCACACACACACACACACACACACACATACATCTGTCCTCTGTGATGCAGAAACCAGAGCTCTGTAATACAGAAACCAGAGCTCTGTAAAACTTATTGATCATTGAAACACTGTGATGTTCAGAAACAGCAATGGTACTCCTGGTGATATAAGTGTTATTAAGAATACAGTATATCTGTCATTTCTTTCAAAATTCTTGAGGTTACTTTCCATAGAGTCCTATTTTTTAAAACAGGTTTGAGAAGAAAATCTAAAAGCTGATATTCCTTCCTTTTTTTTACTCCCTTCCTCTCTTTTCCTTTGCTTTTTTGACTGTACAATTTGTGTGGTATGGTGATAACAGTAACTTTCTCTGTTTATGTGATAAGTACAAGGGCCAATTTTATTTTCGTTACATTCTTCCTGTATTTGAAAGGTTTTGAAAAACACATTTAACAATTTAAATCTGAAAAATTATCTTTAAATTTAACATTCTAAATTATTAAATTTGAAAGTGTTTAAAAGTATTTTTGAAATTTTAGAAGTTCTGTATTTATTGAAAATCAAAACGTGGCACACATACCAAGTATAATGATATGTTTGGCAAAATTCTTGTATGCACAACTCGTGTTTTTTCCCTTTCTGATGCAAACTTTTACTTGTGTTTTGAAGAGACTCTAAACAGAAACTAAAAGGAAAATTTGCTAAGTGAAAGTTTGAGAAGGTTCTGTGGTTGCCAGCGTCCTGCCTGCTTAGCTGAACGCCGCAGTGGCCGCTGCACGCACCGCTCGGCTGGGCTGCAGCTCAGCACTTGACACGCATGTGACAGCACGAGCGTCTCGCGTTCTTTCCGAGTGGTGCTCTGGGGAGTCATCCTCAAGAACCACCCTCCTAAAGGCAGAAAACTCGGGGCTGGGGACCGAGAGGGGTCTTTCCAAAACACAAAAACTCTTCTGAGTGTTCTAAAAATGAAGAGGAGGAAAGAACAGTGACTACTAGATGCTAAAATGTGACATTTGAAAGTGTTAGGAAAAATGCCAGACTGACAACTCCAGCTATAACCCCCCAAGTCAAAATGAAAGTTCAAGCTCAGGCTGATAGAGGCCCTACTTTTCTGAATGTTCATCAGCAAGGTGGGAAATTCATCAGACTACCCGGACGGCATGTCCTCCCTTTCTGAGCTGCTGGGAGGAAAGGTTTAGTTCCCAGGATCTATCCAGTTCTGTCTTGAAAGTCTGAACCTCAATCAGCATTGTGTGAGATACAAAGTCTGTATTAGATATGCTTCACCCTGGGGAATTTATAGGAAGTGGGAGGAATACATCATATATAGGAAAAGTTGTATAAAAACAAGGCCACATAAAATTGTCTGATGTGTGGAACAGACCATAAAGCAAAGAAATTCAGAGTGGATGGGAGCTTCTATGGGAGGGAGAAACACTAGAGACCTGGGGGAAGATGAGAAATTCACTGGCCCTGGAGGATTTTCCATGATGAGTGGGGAGTAATGGGGGCAAGGCTGATATTTAAAAAAATCACCAGGCATTACAAACAGGAGTAAGAAGGGAGCAAATAAAACAAACTAATTCTATCAACATTAGTGACAATCATCATCATTCTAAGTTAGATTCCTGTGACAAGTTAAAATTTGCAAAGGATTTTAAAAATGTATTTATTTTTGGCTACACTGGGTGTTTGTTGCCGTGTATGGGTTTTCTTTAGTTGCGGTGCTCAGGCTTCTCATCACCATGTCTTCCCTTGTTGCAGAGGACTGGCTCCAGGGTGCGCAGGCTTCAGCAGTTGCGGACGGTGGGCTCTAGAATTCTGATTCAGCAGTTGTGGCATTCAGGCTTAGTTGCCCTGCAGCATGTGGAATCATCCCAGACCAGGGGTCAAATCCATGTCCCCTGCTTTAGCAGGCAGATTCTTAGCCACTGGACCACCACTGGACTCCCTGACAAGCATTTTTAAATGTCTATATTCTGGTTGAGCTGCTAAGTCATGTCTGACTCTTTTGTGACCCCATGGGCTATAGCCCATGGGATTTCCCAGGCAAGAGGACTGCAGTGGGTTGCCATTTCCTCCTCCAGGGGATCTTCCCAACCCAGGGATCAAACATGTGTCTCCTACATTGGCAGGTGGGTTCTTTACCACTAAGCCACCTGGGAAGCAGCCTTCCTAACAGCTAAGGGAGTAGGGCAACTACTCCTAAATCAGAGATAAGGTAACTTGGTTCAGAGAAGTTAAATAACTTGCCTAATTTACTCCATTTCTACTTTTAGTAACATTACCAGTTTGGTAATTCAGAGAGGTGCCAAGGACACAGAATATCTTTATTTGTAGCATAGCATAGCATATAATAAAGTGTTACATTTACATGCATGTGAATAAATTAATATGATTGGAGAAGAAGTCAGGCTGACAAAGTAACTGGTAAGAAATTGACTTCTTTCTGGGGGCTTAATATGAAAAAATATGACTGATACCATACTTGTAAATTATAACTGTGCCACAGCTACAAATGCAAGCTGAATTGAAATCCAGTTGCCAAAAACTAAGGAGAACTTCAGAACCACCAATAGCAGGATATTGTTCAAAGCTGGGAGCAGATAGTCTTGCCGTCTTCCTACTATATCTAGACCAGACTGCATCTAGAATATTTGGTCTATTCTGGGCTCTATCTATTAACTGGAACACTGATATGTGGGAATAAATCTGGAGGAAGCACCGAAGATGGTGATGGGGCTGGAAACCACCATAACCTAGTAATACCTTAAAAGTTGGGTGTATTTCTCCTGAAGAAGGTTTATTAAGGGAAGACATGAAAGTCAAGTTCAATGGGTACAAGTTACATTTAAGTAGAGTTTCACCCAGAACTGAAAAGGACTTGCTTACAACTTGAAACATTCATCAAAAGTTAACCTCCCAGTTCTTGGAAATAGTCTCATAGCCTGGAAATGCCATTTTTCATGATGCTCTAGAAGGTACTCTTCTTTTAGGAGGTAAATTTATAAGGTCTCCTTCTTGCCCTAAAACCCTATGATTTCTCAAACTAGCTACTTTACTTCTCTTGTGGGAGTCGAGTTAGAATGAAACAGTTCTTAAATTCCCTTCTTGCTCTCTCCTTCTATGAAGTATCTCATTCTAAAGTTCAGCCTTACTTGTGTTTCACAGTAATATCAGAGACAGGAATCTTTCATTTCAGCTTGACTCTCAAGATCTTATCCTCAAATGAACTTTTACCACTACCAACTGAAATAAGTTCTTAAAATCTTCTAGTCAATGAATCATCAAATGAGTCAGCTTTTCAAGCTTAATTGGCTTGGTTCCTTGATAACTATGTCACCTTGCCATATTTCTTTTTTAGTATTATTATTTTTTTTTCCTAAACTGTTTTTAAACTCAAACATCCTGCTTTCAACACTCTTTGTATCTAAGAATATAGTGGGGCTGATGACACAGGATGAGAAACTTGTAGAGGGTAACAAATATCTTCCTTTTGACTGGTAGATGTTGTCAGGAGTAGAGAAGGACTAATGTGAAATTCTGGGCTTGACCTTACGGCAGTAACTAGAAGTCTTAGGAGTATCGTTTGAAAGACTTGCCTCCAGACAGGATCAGTCACCATAGGAAAAGTAGGTGGCTGTGTTTGCATGTGTTCTGAGGGATTCTGGGAAGTCCCTACCCTTTCCCCTATATGTATACCCACCCATTGCTCCATCCTTCCATCTTTAGAAATAATTTCATTTAGGCCACAAAGTCTTTTAAGACTTTAAAAAGCTCCTTGTTCGTGCTAGGTCACTTCAGTCATATCTGACTCTTTTGAACACTATGGACCATAGTCCTCCAGGCTTCTCTGTCCATGGGATTCTCCAGGCAAGAATACTGGAGTGGGTATTCTGCCGTGCCCTCCTCCAGGGGATCTTCCCAACCCAGGGATCGAACCCACATCTCTTAAGTCTCCTGCATTGTCAGGCAGATTCTTTACACTAGCACTACCTGGAAGCCCAATAAGCTCGGGGCAGAATACTGTGGAGAAGCAGGAAACGGGGAGTAATTTCATAAAGTTGCCTAGTTGAGTCTGTCTGTTCCTTTACAACCAGCCTTAAGGCGAAGAGAAGGTGTAGGCCTGGGTTGAAGGCAACTCTGCCACTAACCAGCTACATCACCAGAGGCAGCTGATGCTCTCTTAGCCTTAGTTTCTTTATATGTAAAACAGTGAATCTTATCTGGCTGTATTTTGAAGGAATTAAAGATAATACACTGAATTTCCTATCACAGTTAGTATATAACCATAGAGCCAGAACTTAAGGAACCCTTAGCTACTAGTATAAGTAATTTGTCTTAAAAGCCGGATTTGGGGATAACAAAGTCTGCTCAGCCAGACTTCATGCAGAAATGAAAATCCTGGGATTTGCAGAAAATATTCTCTTAACAATAAATGCCCTCTATTATGAGGTATGACAGCTTAGGCTGGGAGCAAATATTTCATGAAATCTTAATTGCTAGAAATAAGAAGTTGAGGTGCAGAGATGAGGAGAAGCTACTTGTGTTTTTAGTTTTCTGGGGTTTTTTTGTTTTCTTTTTTTTTTAGTTTTTCTAGAAGAAAGATATTAAATTTACATTTACGGTGGATTATTTCAGGGTAAAAAGATTAATAATTTTTTTTAATCACATAAAGGTAAAGCCAAGATCCTAATCTGGAACAGAAAGTTTGAGACCGTTCATTCCTTTATTCCCGCAGTCCCAACCTTTTTGACACCAGGGACTGGCTTCATGGAAGACAGTTTTTCCAGACCTGGGGGGCAAAGGTGGTGGGGGGACAGAATGGTTTAGGCTATAATGCAAACGGTGGGGAGTGGCAGAGGAAGCTTCATTTGCTCGCCTCCTGCTGTGCAGCCAGGTTCCTAACAGGGCTGGGGGTTGGAGACCCCTGCTTTATTCACTCAGCAAATATTTGAGTACTTGCTACATATATTACACAAGGTAGTGAACATAAAAAGCACTGATTATGCAAAAAGGTTGTCTTTGCAGTGAGTAGAATTACAGTCTTGAACCTGTGTTTCCTTGGGGTCTGGAAGGAGAACCTTGGTTAATGGACTCTGGTCTATAGGAAACTTGATCCCTTCGCCATGGCAGCAGGATAGGGACAGAGGGAGAGAAACCCTTCCTTGGAGAGGAGAATAGGAAATGGTTTGGGCCTCCCCAGTGGCTCAGAAGTAAAGAATCTGCCTGGAATGAAGGAGCCGCAGGAGACATGGGTTCGATCCCCTGGGTCAGAAAGATCCCTTGGAGGAAAGCATGGCAACCCACTCCAGTATTCTTGCCTGGAGAATCCCATGGACAGAGCAGCCTGGTGACCTACAGTCCATGGGGTCACAAAGAGTCAGACACGACTGAAGCAACTTAGCAAGCACTCAGGAGATATTTTGGAGGATCCAGATATTTTTACTTTTATGCATCATTTTTTCTTTCTCCTTAAGTAAACTTAGGCTAAATGTTGCAGTCTGTTCCCCGTTGAGAAGGGCTACCCTTGAGGCTCCAAGTAGTTGACTGAAATAAGCACTCCCTAGGAATTCCCAGAAGTTTGGGGGAGAAGTCAGATATTGACTTCTGCAGTCAGGTGAGAGGTGACTCTCAGAGTTATTTGGGCATTAACTAGAATTGGTATTCTTTGAAGGCAAGAGTCCTCAGTTATACATTTGTCCTTGTGGGCAGTTTGAATAATCCTCACAAAGTGCCTGGAGACACACTCCCATGATAGCAAGCCACTGGGCACAGTTTCCAAGAGTATCAAGTCAGAGCAGCTCACTCTCCACAAACTCAAATAACATGAAATATGCAAGTTATTTTACATGCTGGGGTACAGATGTGCTGAGCATGTGGACTCAGTTCAGTCCAGTCGCTCAGTCGTGTCCGACTCTTTGCGACCCCATCAATCGCAGCACACCAGGCCTCCCTGTCCATCACCAACTCCCGGAGTTCACTCAGACTCATGTCCATCGAGCCAGTGATGCCATCCAGCCATCTCATCCTCTGTCGTCCCCTTCTCCTCCTGCCC
Source organism: Bison bison bison (assembly GCF_000754665.1). Taxonomy (NCBI): domain Eukaryota; kingdom Metazoa; phylum Chordata; class Mammalia; order Artiodactyla; family Bovidae; genus Bison; species Bison bison. The sequence goes on from NW_011494508.1 coordinate 109,581, forward strand.
CCAATCCCTCGCAGCGTCAGAGTCTTTTCCAATGAGTCAACTCTTCACATGAGGTGGCCAAAGTACTGGAGTTTTAGCTTCAGCATCATTCCCTCCAAAGAAATCCCAGGGCATGTGGACTAGAGCTTGCCAATCCAAGGTTATTTCCTTTTATTCCTCTTCTCCTTTCTTACCTATCATCCATGCTTCTCCCAAGCTCCCTCTTGGGCCCTGTTTCCTCAGTTCAGTTCAGTCGCTCAGTCGTGTAGGACTCTGCAACCCCATGAATTGCAGCATGCCAGGCCTCCCTGTCCATCACCAATTCCCGGAGTTCACTCAGACTCATGTCCATCGAGCCAGTGATGCCATCCAGCCATCTCATCCTCTGTCATCCCCTTCTCCTCCTGCCCCTAATCTCTCCCAGCATCTGAGTCTTTTCCAATAAGTCAACTCTTCGCATGAGGTGGCCAAAGTATTGGAGTTTCAGCTTCAGCATCAGTCTTTCCAATGAACACCCAGGACTGAACTCCTTTAGGATGGACTGGTTGGATCTCCTTGCAGTCCAAGGGACTCTCAAGAGTCTTCTCCAACACCACACTTCAAAAGCATCCATTCTTCAGCACTCAGCTTTCTTCACAGTCCAACTCTTATATCCATACATGACCACTGGAAAAACCATAGCCTTGACTAGACGGACCTTTGTTGGCAAAGTAATATCTCTGCTTTTCAATATGCTATCTAGGTTGGTCATAACTTTACTTCCAAAGAGTAAGTGTCTTTTAATTTCATGGCTGCAATCACCATCTGCAGTGATTTTGGAGCCCAAAAAAATAAAGTCTGACACTGTTTCCACTGTTTCCCCTGTCT
>NW_011494508.1:110526-123619 GCF_000754665.1 Bison bison bison
TCTGAATGTTGAGTTTTAAGCCAACTTTTTCACTCTCCTCTTTCACTTTCATCAAGAAGCTTTTTAGTTCCTCTTCACTTTCTGCCATAAGAGTGGTGTCATCTGCATATCTGAGGTTATTGACATTTCTCCCGGCAATCTGGATTCCAGCTTGTGCTTCTTCCAGCCCAGCGTTTCTCATGATGTACTTTGCATATAAGTTAAATAAGCAGAGTGACAATATACAGCCTTGACGTACTCCTTTTCCTATTTGGAACCAGTCTATTGTTCCATGTCCAGTTCTAACTGTTGCTTCCTGACCTGCATATAGGTTTCTCAAGAGGCAGATCAGGTGGTCTGGTATTCCCATCTCTTTCAGAATTTTCCACAGTTTATTGTGGTCTACACAGTCAAAGGCTTTGGCATAGTCAATAAAGCAGAAATAGATGTTTTTCTGGAACTCTCTTGCTTTTTCCATGATCCAGCGGATGTTGGCAATTTGATCTCTGGTTTCTCTGCCTTTTCTAAAACCAGCTTGAACATCTGGAAGTTCATGGTTCACGTACTGCTGAAGCCTGGCTTGGAGAATGTTGAGTGTTACTTTACTAGCCTGTGAGATGAGTGCAATTGTGTAGTAGTTTGATCATTCTCTGGCATTGCCTTTCTTTGGGATTGGAATGAACACTGACCTTTTCCAGTCCTGTGGCCACTGCTGAGTTTTCCAAATTTGCTGGCATATTGAGTGAAGCACTTTCACAGAATCATCTTTCAGGATTTGAAATAGCTCAACTGGAATTCCATCACCTCCACTAGCTTTGTTTGTAGTGATGCTTTCTAAGGCCCACTTGACTTCACGTTCTAGGATGTCTGGCTCTAGGTGAGTGGTCACACCGTCGTGATTATCTGGGTCGTGAAGCTCTTTTTTGTACAGTTCTTCTGTGTATTCTTACCACCTCTTCTTAATATCTTCTGCTTCTGTTAGGTCCATACCATTTCTGTCCTTTATCGAGCCCATCTTTGCATGAAATGTTCCCTTGGTATCTCTAATTTTCTTGAAGAGATCTCTAGTCTTTCCCATTCTGTTGTTTTCCTCTATTTCTTTGAATTGATCATAAATAAAAGCAAAGAAGAAATTAACATGTAGGGAAATCTGCCATGCTAAACACTGTGTGGGCTGTTCCACATAAATTATATCATTTAATCCTTTACAGGGTTTTCCCCGGTGGCTCAGCCGTAAAGAATCTGCCTGCAATGCAGGAGACGCAGGTTCAATATCTGGGTCAGGAAGATCCCCTGGAGGAGGGCATGGCAACCCACCCCGGTATTCTTGCCTGGAGAATTCCATAGACAGAGGAACGTAGCAGGCTACATTCCAAGAGGTCACAAAGAGTCAGACATTACTGAGCACAAACACATGCACAAGCCCTTACAACAATTTGGCAAAATAGGTAAGGTTATCGCCTTTCTCTGATAAGAAATGGAAGCTGAGAGTCCTATGTCCAAAGTACGACAACCAGCAAGAAGGTAGCAGTCCTGGGGTCCAAATACAGGTTTATGTAACAACAAAGTTCTTTACACCAAACCACAGAGGAAAGTGTATGTTGGGAGAGAAACATAATTAAAAAGGAAAACATATTGGGAGATATGTTTCTGCTTCCAAGCAAACATAAGTAATTACCCATCAGTAGACACTGACCTCCAATTGTAACTAAAACCCAAGACACAGGGGGCACAGGTTCAGACATTTCCTCTCCACCTAGAAAACTGCCACAGAGGAAAGAGAAGTAAAATGCAGTTTCAGGTAGACCATGACAAAGTCAACTAATCTTTCTTGGGTGATAGGAGTAAAGGAGCCGTATTGGTCTGTCCTGGGGAGTCAAACAGTTACCTCAAAGGTTAATGTAAATCTGTTGTTTTTTTTTTAAATTTTATTTTATTTTTAAACTTTACATAATTGTATTAGTTTTGCCAAATATCAAAATGGATCCACCACAGGTATACATGTGTTCCCCATCCTGAACCCTCCTCCCTCCTCCCTGGGATGACCCAGAGGGATGGTAAATCTGTTTTTTAAAACACAGGTTGTTTTATATATACAGCCCCAAAAGTTAAAGCTTAAAAAAAAAATCCCTCATTCATGCAAAATCGTGTTGACATATAAAGACACATCTGTGGTCCACAGCTTGATCATTTGTAGTCCTCTTATAAAGCACCACCCACACGGGGCTTTGTAGACCAGTAACAGTTGGTGGGTTGGCACAGATGCATGAACCACACTTTGACAGCAATGACACTTTCAATTACAACACTCTTAGCGTGGGTTATTCTAAGAAAAATCCAGCCATTTAAACCTCAACATGGTCTCCACATATCAAATTACAGCAAATTCTTTCTTTCTTCTTTTTGTCTCTCTTTTTTTTAAACTCAAGCAATCTCTGGGGCTGCTTAAAAGAAGTCTTTAGTACCTAGAGACTTCCCGAAGGAAATGAGAGACATTAGGAGGTCTCAATTATATTTTTTTTCCACATAAATCTGAGCAAGACTGTTATTTTTATCATCTCAAAGATTAAAGTTGCCACAGGCAGCACGAGGGTAGAATCTTGATGTTTGCGTATTTCTTCCCTGTTTTCCCTGTCTCCTGATCCTGAACCCACACACAGAGAGCACACATAAGCTGAGCGACTTACTCATGGCAAGCATTTGAACTGGTTTTGTTTTAGTTATATTGTGAAATCTGTTTAAAAAGCCACACCAGACACCACCATGCCATCCACTTCACCTTTCTTTTGTCATCCGTGTTTTGTGGTAACATGGTTTTCTATCACAGAATGATGACACTCTTGCCTTAAGTGGTTTCTGTGATGAATTCCCAGACAGGGTTTGGGGGAAAAGCATTATTTCTCTTTGCTTCCCCTACCCCAAAGGTCCCTTAAGTGTACCTCAAACGTTTCAGCCTAGTCTCCTTTTGAGGGGAAATTAGTCAGTAGCTCATAGAAATATACCCCAGCTCTTACCTTAGTGGCTTACCAAAACCAGAACTGGCCCCTCACTCAGTCAGGTCCAATCATGATCTTCCACAGACCCTGAAGCCATACTTGAACCTGGATTTTTTCCCCCATTTAGGATTCCCCTTGGAGAAAAAGAATCAGGGAAACCACATACAGAGGATTGAGCAAAGAACAGAAACCACCAGAGCCTCCCAGCTTCAACTGTTCCTACTGTCCTGATGACCCTCCCAGGGCTAGCGAGGAAGAAGGTCTAGCACAGGGAAGAGAGTGGCTTTTAGATCCCTTGGGGAAGGGATCTCTTGGGCTCTCTTGTGAGATCTGAAAGTGTGTAGAAATCCCTGCAGTTACTAGGAAAATGCAGATATCCGTGCCTGACAAATAGTTGGTGCTCAATATATACAGTAAATAGTTGAATGAATAAATGGGCAAAAAGAAGCAGAAGAGAAGAGGATGAAGCAGAGCTTCACAGATAACTTTCATTTGCCTTCCTTCCTGGGCTCTTTTTTTTTTTTAAGATTTTTATTTACTTATTTTATTGTTTGGCTGTGCTGGGTCTTCATCGCGGCATGCGCACTTTCTCTAGTTGCGGCGAGGAAGGGCTACTCTCTACTTGCAGTGCGAGGGCTTCTCATTGCAGTGGATTTTCTTGTTGGGGAGCACTGGCTCTAGGCTCGCAGGCTTCAGCAGTTGGATCCTGTGGGCTCAGTAGCTGCGGCTCGCAGACTTAGCTGCCGTGAGGGATGTGAAATCTTCCCAGACTAGTGACTGAACGTGTGTCCCTTGTATTGCAAGGCAGATTCTTATCCATTGGGCCACCAGGGAAGCACAGCAGTTACCCTTTTTCTTTTTTGCTCTTCATCCTTAAGAATAGCCATGCCACTTTGCTTTTCTTATTTCCTAATTACTCTCTTAATTTTTTCCCCAGATGTTTCATGTACATTGGTTTAAAAAGCGAGATCACACAGAAGAGCTAACAATGAAAATCCAGTTACAAGGAAAAGCTCTATTCTTTCAGCTTTAATCCTTTTCTCCAGAGGGAGACAGTTTTAACTGTGCTAACTTCTGCTTGTTAGAATGTAGGTTCAGATTCAATAGGTCTTGATGAGGCCCAAGATTCTGCACTTCTACCATTTGCCTGGTAATGCCAAAGCTGCCCTATGGAGGAGTCTAGAACTTTGAGTAGCAAGGACCTAGACCATTGCTATAGTGTCTTCCAGCTTCAATTCTTGTCAAATCTCTTCCACTCTCACCCCCCACTTGGCACTCTGCCATCATCAGTGACTCATAAAGCCTCAAACGTGCTGTGCTCTTCAAACCTGCATGGCTTTGTACATCTTCCCTCTGCTCCTCAGCCCCTTCACTGAATGAGCTTCTTTGTGTCTCAGCTCATGCTTAATCTCTTCTATGAAACCTCCCCCAGATTCCCATCCTACCAGAGGGTCAGGCCCTCTCTTCTCTGTGCTCATCACACTGTACTATAACGTGCTGTTTCCATGTCCAGGGCTATTGCATAGGATTGCTCAGCTTGTGCCCAAGGACAAGGATCCCTGGTCAAGAAAGCAAGAGGGGCTGAAGTCCATCCTGTTCTCTGCTTGCTGCATCAGTGGAGGCCTAGTGCAGAGCTGCCTCTGCTAGGAGGCAGAGATGATTTTTCTGTTTCACACAAAGTTACCATATGGGCTGATTTTCTGTCTTTTCTGCCAGATGTGGTGTCCTTGAGGAAGGAATCAAGTCTCTTTCACCTTTATGTTTTTATTTACTAGTATAGTGCCTGTCACAGTTCAGTGTTCAATGAAATGTTTGTTGAATGGATAAATGATAAGAAAAAGAAATGAAGCACAAAAGCAAAGCACAGACAATAATTTCACTCAGTTCTAAAATTAACTGAATTGTAAGCAAGAGGTCTGGAATTTGCTAATTGCTGATAAAAAGGCAAGGACTTCAAAACTCCACTTTGCTAAAAAGGATGGTAATAAGTATTGGTGAAAAGATATAAAGGCTACAGTCAGCACCTTTAGAAGACTCATCAGAACCAGTAAAGAAATAGGCCACCCAGAATCAGTGCTAAATGGTCATGTCTTTTCAGATCTAGGGAAATATGAGGAAGATTCTGAGGATATTATTTGGTCATAAGATTTAGAGGCTCCTAAAATCAGCAAGAAGGTCCTGAGAACAAGAAGAAGTGATGACAAAAAACCATGCATTTATATAGAGAGGCTGAAGTCAGAAACAAAACAGAGAATGCATTAGATTGTGAAAATGAGATTCCCATGACTGCTAGGAGCCCTGGGCTTTATTGAGAGAGGCACAACCCGGATAAAGAAGCATCTTCATACGGATCTTTTAAATGGGGTCCATTCAATCTGCTTTGCATGAGTTCCTTGGGTGTTTCCACAGAATGTCTCTCCAGTAAGACTGGAAGCTTCTGGAAGTTGGGACCAAGGCTTGGACACTTTTTATCTTCCTGAGACTGTGTGATACTCTGAAATGAAGTAGGTGCCAGATATGCGTGGAGTTCACAGCTGTCAATGACCATAAAGTAAGGGAGTGCTGAAGTGCTAGTCATCCTCCGCCGAAATCGCAATTTCACCTCAGCACTGAGAAAGAGATTCCTCTGAGAAACATCCTGATACCTTGCAAAAACCCAACCTGGGCTTTGCTTTCTTACATCGTCTTATTCTCATTAAGGCCAGTTTCTGAAGATACAACTGGTTCCCCCAACTGGTAGTAAGGGGAACCGAGAATCTTAAATACTGTATGCTACCATGTGACTTCAGGATAAAATGTTATTCAAAACAAAACCTAAATTAAACACACACACACACAAAGGAAAATAGAATAAGATCACCAAACTTACATTTACCTCTCACCAAGATTTGACCCGAGATCTCCAACAAACAAATTGGGAGGTGTTTGACAGCATCTGGGGCCTTATCTTTTCATCTAAGGGGTTTTCTGGTCTAGTTATCTAGCACCAGCACTTGTGATCAGTGTGATAAAGAGTCACTAGCAAAAATAGTAGAAATGAGGTCTTTCTGACACATCACTATCATGAGACATACCGCTGATTACTGCCCAGGACCCATAGACTCTGCTGAAATTGAGAATTGGGCAATTGCAAAGTTTCCTCTTTTTAAGGCATAAAAAGTGCTAGCTTCATGTATTTATTCCCTGGGTCATTTCTAAAAGGAAGGCAAACTAATTAACTTTTTTTTTTTTTTTTAAGAAAATCGGCCAAACAGCAAATACTCATTTTAAAAAGGCTTTCAGTTATTTAAAAAACTCATTATCATTTTAGGAAAAAAAATTAAAATTTAAAGAAGTCCAAAAAAAAAAAAAAAAGAGAGAGAGAGAGAGGTTATGGTAATCCACCTGTTGTCACCAACTAGGTGAATTCTTTACAGAGTCACCACAGAAGCCCAGCACAACTTTATCAATGTCTTACTGTAACTTTTCAAGCCATAGAGAAAATCAGCACCTGAAAACTGTTCTCACACTCAGTGGGTAAACCAAATGTAGGCTATGCTCTTACACTCTGAGGTTCAGTGAAATTGTGCAAGTAAAAAATATTCGGGAAATCTTAAATGTCAAATGCAAATATTAAGAAAATATGTGACTGTTGATCACTTCTTTCAGTGGATGACTGCAGATTTCCTGATCTGTCACATAGCTTTCTTTTTAACCAAACAGGAAAGGTTTTGACATCCTTGTTTGCTGTTTCTACATCTTGAAGAAAAGCTGAAAGCACCTTTCTAGATACTGGCTGCTACTGCTGCTGCTGCTAAGTCGCTTCAGTCGTGTCCGACTCTTCGCGACCCCATGGACTACAGCCCACCAGGCTCCTCTGCCCATGGGATTCTCCAGGCAAGAGTACTGGAGTGGGGTCCCATTGCCTTCGCCTAGATACTGGCTGCTGCTGCTGCTGCTAAGTCACTTCAGTCGTGTCCGACTCTGTGTGACCCCATAGACTGCAGCCCACCAGGCCCCCCCGTCGCTGGGATTCTCCAGGCTGGCACACACCAAAAAACTCCTTTCAGGAAAGTTAGAGAAATCTCAGAATGTTATTTATCAAGCAGTTCAGGTGTATCCTTTTGAAAAAGATTGACTCTGCAGATTTTATTACTTAGACTGTCACCTATAAGACAGTTCTTCTGAGTGTCCATAACATTTTTACTTATATAGCTCTTTGGCGGGGGCGGGGAGGGGGGCGAGGGTTGTTTTTCACCCACTTCTCAGAGGAACTCTGAGGTGATCTAACACCTTTGGAAACCACACCTTTGGAAACAGTAGGCTGTTAAATTTCTTACTCAGTGATACAGAATTGCTTTTAAGCTGAGTTTTGAAGCTGTAAACTTCAAACTCTGATTTAAGCACCAAAGATGTTTTGGGCAAACTGTGTTGCTTGGCATGTAAAAAACAACAGTAGCAAGCACAAAGTTCTTACAGTGTGTCAGGACCTATTCTTTGTGCTTTACAACTATAACTAACTCACACTTAAGCTTCATAATAAAATCCTCACAATCATCCTATGAATCAGATACTGTTATTGTTCCCATTTTATATATGAGGAACAGAAAGCAATTTGCCCAAAGTCACAGAGCTGTTAAGTGGCCAAGCCGGTGATAGGAACTGGCCATCTGTCTCGGAGTCTGTGTCTCTAAGTCTCATCTAGCAATCTACCCCACTACCAGTTGAAAATTACATTGACTCCTTTTAGCCACCCTCTTCCAACATTAAACCCACTTGAGTAATTGAATGCCAAGTTCAGTAAAGCTGCATTCTCTTAACAACCCCTTTTCCCAAGGTCCATGGGAGAAGCTGGCTATTTGCCCGGGGAAGCCTGTCTGAAGGGGTTTGTGTGTGTGCACGCCTGCTCAGTCGTGTCTGACTCTTTGCGGCCCCATGGACTGTAGTCCGCCAGACTTCTCTGTCCATGGAATTTTCCAGGCAAGAATCCTGGAGTGAGTTGCTGTGCCCTCTTCCAGGCGACCTTCCTGACCCAGGGATTAAACCTTCGTCTCTTATGTCTCCTGCGCTGGCAGCTGGATTCTTTAGCACTAGCACCACCTGGGAAGCCCCTGAAGGGCTTTAATAGAAACTAACTCTGTCACCGGGGAGAGAAAAGTGAGTTTTCTTGTTCATTTAGAGTGAAAAACCTCTTAAACTGACTGATTTCTTTCCCCTTCTCTGCTGCCAACAGCTACAGGTGAGAAGGTCTCCTGGGTATATTTCACATGATCTGCCTCAAGTAAAGAAAGGTCATGTGCCCTCAAAGAAGACAGCAACTTCTCACCTCAGCTTTACTGCCTCAAGTAAAGAAGGGTCATGTGCCCTCAAAGAAGACAGCAACTTCTCACCTCAGCTTTACTGCCTCAAGTAAAGAAGGGTCATGTGCCCTCAAAGAAGACAGCAACTTCTCACCTCAGCTTTACTGCCTCAAGTAAAGAAGGGTCATGTGCCCTCAAAGAAGACAGCAACTTCTCACCTCAGCTTTACTGCCTCAAGTAAAGAAGGGTCATGTGCCCTCAAAGAAGACAGCAACTTCTCACCTCAGCTTTACTGCCTCAAGTAAAGAAGGGTCATGTGCCCTCAAAGAAGACAGCAACTTCTCACCTCAGCTTTACTGCCTCAAGTAAAGAAGGGTCATGTGCCCTCAAAGAAGACAGCAACTTCTCACCTCACCTTTACTGCTAACTGCAGACTTCACCTACAGGAAGAGTATAAGGGGAACGAGCAGGAATTATAAAAATTCTGTTGATGACGTAAATAAACCTCATCAGCTTTCATTTTCTCAGCTGGGAGGGCAACCCACATGGTTAAAGCCAAGAAAGAAACTCTCAAGTTATTGTATTAACAATTCTGTTCTTTGGAGGAGACATCATAAAAAACCTTGGGATGGTAGAGCTGGAACTCTTTTGGCATCATCCCCCACATTTTAAAGATAGGGAAACTGAGACCCACAGGGGACTCCTGGCCTGCTCATGATAACACAACTAATTTGTGATTTTAAAAAATATATATATTCCTTTTTTGGATTATTTTCTTTTGAAGAAAGAACAAATTAATTAGCCTGTTTGGCCTTCTAGAAATGGCTTATGGCATAAGGCTCATGACATGAAGTCAGCATTTTATTGCCTTACACGGAGGAAACTGCAGTTATTACCTCCAATCCCCAAATGGGTCATTTTAGACCCTAGGGCCTATGTATTGGCATGAAATGGAGAAGTGTCTTGGTCTTTGGTCACGTAACTACTATGCTTCTTACTCTCTGTTGCTGGCTGGTCCTGTAGCCTCTGTTGGGCTCTTTTGCCCTCGGCAGTTTGCAGAGATACTCCCACAACGGTCCTCTCTTTTGATCACAGGTCTGCCACAAGGGATTTCTGCCACTGCCCTTGAGACTGAAGGGCTCAGGCCAGGCTCCCACAGGCATGCATTCAGGCTTCCCCCACCAGAGGTCTCAATCCCTTTGGAGTACTGTGCACAATTGCAATCAGATCCCCAGCTCTGATAGAACCTCCTGCACATCTGCTCCTCCCAGTAGCCTATCCATGCCAGTCTCATGCCTTCTCCCTTCTCCTTAGGGTCTGGCCACTTCCTTTCCCCTCCTCTTGCACAACTGCAGTTCTTACTATCCCAGACATTTTCCAAAGTAAGGGTTATAATGCAACCCTCAGACTAGGAAGCCCTGACCTTCTGGAGTAGAAAGCAAGATCCCTGTTATCCTGAACCAATTATTTATCTGTTTAATGTCTGACTGTCCTCAGATTATGAAGAGGGAATGAAATTGAGGATTAGGATCAGGTTAAAGTTAGAGTGAGATTTAGGATCCTTCTGTCTGTTCACTTTTGCCTCCCCTCTGCCAGCTCAGGGCCTGATAAATAATAGTCACTCAATACATATTTTCAGAGGTAAGAAAGGGAGGAAGGAGAAAGGGAGGAAGCTATTACAGTGGTATTGAAATAACAGCAATACTGAAATAACAAGTGTCTGATTTAAGGTAGTCTTAGAGGACATAAAGAGAAAAGAGTGGGAATGAAGTGGAAAACTATTAGGAAGAAATAATGTACAGGGTTTGATAACAAATTTACCATGAAATATGTGAAATACAGCAGTCATGGGTGATTCAGAGATTTTATTTACTTATTTTGCCGCACTGGGGCTTCATTGTAGCACATTAAAATATGGGATCTTAGTCTCCAACCAGGGATCGAACTCATGTCCCTTGCATTGAAAGGCAGATTTTTAACCAATGGACCACCAGAGAAGCCCTTATCCTGAGGGTTTTTTAAATGGACTTACCTAAATGTGCTCTGGGACTGTGGGAGAACAACTAGGTTGGTTTTGCTGGTAAAGAATGGAGGTTGGTGAAGGGCTTGTAAACAGTGGGTCTAGTTTGGAAACTGTAAGTTATCTGGGGAGCATGTCCAGCAGGCAGATATATCTGTGGGTCTCACTGTTTTAAATACATGTGAACAGGAAAACCAAAATCAAATTGTGAGGTGGGAAGAGTTGTCTTTAGAAAGTCCCTTCTCTTTTAGGACCCATTTCAAGGCCCCAAGTTCCCTAATTTTTTGCCTGTTTTTCTTCATCTAGATCTGTTTTTAAGAAGTGATCTGATCATCTCGATGATCTCAGTTTAGAAGACAAACTGTTGATGAAACACAATGAGTTAGTTCCTCGGGTTGTACTGGAATGCTCAAATGGGAGCACAGCCTCAAACCAAAGAAATGATAGTAACACCACCAGTAAGAGGCAGTGCTCATGTGCCTCTTCGTGTACCCCAGGCACTGCACCAAGCACCTGCTGCTCTCTGCAACACCAAGAGGCAAGAATCATTTCAGAGAAAACTGAGGCACCAAGAGGCTAAGTGACTTGTCCAAGGTCCCATGGCCTACTAATAATAAAGCAGGAAACTACCCTGGTGTTGGGGCTCTGGAATCCATTCCTGTAACCAGTATACTTGGAATGAAAGTATAATGGTGGAAGTTTAAGAAGAGTGGAAATGTACAGTAAATTTTTCAGGGGAGGGACCCTAGTAAGATTCAGATCCCGTTGTGCAGCTCACTGCAGTTTCATCTTTCAAGCGGATGACCACGATGACATGGACTCTGCTGAGAATTAACCTTAGGCAATGTACATGGACTCTGCTGAGAATTAACGTTAGGCAATGTACTTAATCTCTTTCAGTTTCGTTTTCCTCACAGGAGAAATGACCTATGTAAAAGGTTATTCCTTATAGCAACATATAGGGATGCTGGAAACAACCTAAATATCTATTGAGAGGGGACTGGCTTAAAAAAAAAAAAAAAAAAGGATTGTATACCTATAAATAGAATATAATGCAGCCATTAAAAAGAGTAAGGTAGAGGTCTATAAGCTGTTATAGAGTGATTTCTAGAATATATTGTTGTAGAACAATACAGTATGCCAGCAGTCCCCAACCTTTTTGGCACCAGGGACTGGTTTCGTGGAAGACAATTTTTCCATGACCAGTGGGTGGATGGGATGGTTTGGGGATGATTCAAGTGCATTACATGTATTATGTACCTCAGATCATCAGGCATTAGATCCAGAGGTCATGTACTCCTGGAGTATGCTACAATTTAAATATACAATTTAAGCTTATAGACCTCTACCTTACTCTTTGTTATGGCTGCATTATATTCCATTTATAGATGTATGATCCTTTTTTTTTTTAAAGCCAGTCCCCTCTCAATAGACATTTAGGTTGTTTCCAGCATCCCTATATGCTGCTATAAGGAATAACCTTTTACATAGGTCATTTCTCCTGTGAGGAGAATGAAACTGAAAGAGATTAAGCACCTATTGGAGTGGGTAGCTGTTCCCTTCTCCAGGGGATCTTCTCAACCCAGGGATCAAACCAGGTCTCCCACATTGCAGGTGGATTGTTTACCAGCTGAACCACAGGGAAGCCCATACATACAGGAAACCTGTAGGATTGATTGCTTCAGGAGAACTGGGTGGCTGGGGGACAGAGATGTGAAGAGGAAGCTTGTACCTATCAGGATACCAGCAGAAGTACACTCAAAAGGGAGTTTAATGAAAGAATGAGTTACAAACGTGTGGACGGGGATAAGCACCCAGCAAAGGATGGTGGTGTGTCCACCCTTGGACTAGCTACAGAAGAAAAGTCATTACCATGCCTTGGCCCTAAGGGACAGGGGGGATAATGCTTACCTGAATCCAGAGAGAGAAAGAGAGCTGTAGGTATAGAAGAAGCCAGGGCACAGAAGCCACAGACTTCGAACCCACAGCCCAGCAGAGAAAGTGCTGGGGTTTAAATAAAGACCCTGACTCCATTCTTCTCCTGTCCTCCTATCTCTTGCCAGTGCAAACCCTACCAGCAACCCAAGGGAAGAGAATGCTGTAAGTGCACCCTCACAGAAGAGCCTCTCAGGGGTGGAGGCAGGTGGCAGTGGGTCTGGAGGGCAGAGCCTATCCACCACAGAAAGGGCATGTATAGCCTTTGACCTCGTATGTTTAGAACCAAGTGAATATATAACTTGTTTGAAAAGTAATAAATTTTGCACACATTAAAAAATAAATTAAAAATAAAACATAAGATTAGGGATTAGAGTAGATGGTTGCAATGTCTCTCCCCCCACCTCCACCTTCTATTTATTTGATGTGTGTTTTTCAGCTAATGACAATCCAGGGCTCCACCTAGTGTCAGAGCAGTGCTTCACTGCATTCTGAGCACAGTCTCACTAGGACGGTTCTGGGCCAGACATGCTGGCTGCCCCCAGTCACTGGTGTGTAAGTAGTCTTCACTGTGAGTTATACCCACTTGGTGAATGATCTTATCCCCTGAAAGTAGAAAGTAATTATTTTGAGACACAGAACATTTGTTGTTATTTCTCTTAAAGAGATAGTGAAGCTTGAATTTTAATTCAATTTTAAACTAAATAGTTAAGATTCCCCTCCCTCATATTTCAAACTGATAAATAAAATTAGAGGTAAACAGCATGTGATCTAAGATAGTAAACCTTCCCTAAGCCCACTTCTGAGCTTGTCGCTTCTCTGTTCAATGTCCTTAGTGCACTAATTCTTAACCCTGGCTACAAAAAAAAAAAAATGTATTTCTT